>NW_026285289.1:0-87500 GCF_023373465.1 Oncorhynchus keta | reverse complement strand
TCTCTGTTTCTCTGGTTAATCTCCAGATCTCTGTTTCTCTGGTTACCTCCAGATCTCTGTTTCTCTGGTTAACCTCCAGATCTCTGTTTCTCTGGTTACCTCCAGATTCTGTTTCTCTGGTTACCTCCAGATCTCTGTTTCTCTGGTTACCTCCAGATCTGTTCTGTTTCTGTTCTCTGGTTACCTCCAGATCTCAGAGCTCTGTTTCTCTGGTTAACCTCCAGAACTCTGTTTCTCTGGTTAACCTCCAGATCTCTGTTTCTCTGGTTACCTCCAGATCTCTGTTTCTCTGGTTAACCTCCAGATCTCTGTTTCTCTGGTTACCTCCAGATCTCTGTTTCTCTTAAACCTCCAGATCTCTGTTTCTCTGGTTAACCTCCAGATCTCTGTTTCTCTGGTTACCTCCAGAACTCTGTTTCTCTGGTTACCTCCAGATCTCTGTTTCTCTGGTTACCTCCAGATCTCTGTTTCTCTGGTTACCTCCAGATCTCTGTTTCTCTGGTTAGAACTCTGTTTCTCTGGTTACCTCCAGATCTCTGTTTCTCTGGTTAACCTCCAGATCTCTGTTTCTCTGGTTAACCTCCAGAACTCTCTGTTTCTCTGGTTACCTCCAGATCTCTGTTTCTCTGTTAACCTCCAGATCTCTGTTTCTCTGGTTACCTCCAGATCTCTGTTTCTCTGGTTACCTCCAGAGTCTGTTTCTCTGGTTACCTCCAGATCTCTGTTTCTCTGGTTACCTCCAGATCTCTGTTTCTCTGGTTAACCTCCAGAACTCTGTTTCTCTGGTTACCTCCAGATCTCTGTTTCTCTGGTTAACCTCCAGATCTCTGTTTCTCTGGTTAACCTCCAGATCTCTGTTTCTCTGGTTACCTCCAGAGACTGTTTCTCTGGTTACCTCCAGAACTCTGTTTCTCTGGTTACCTCCAGAACTCTGTTTCTCTGGTTACCTCCAGAGACTGTTTCTCTGGTTAACCTCCAGATCTGTTTCTCTGTTACCTCCAGTGTTTCTCTGGTTACCTCAGAGTCTCTGTTTCTCTGGTTACCTCCAGAGTTCTCTGTTTCTCTGGTTACCTCCAGATCTCTGTTTCTCTGGTTAACCTCCAGATCTCTGTTTCTCTGGTTTTTGTGTCTTCTTTTACAATGTAATTTGTATTCACCATTTGAACATGTCTACATTTTATTGGTATGGATTTACTATGGAGAAGCTCTGTTAATGTCTGATTTATAGTTGGAGAATATACCTGTAATTCTCTTTTGGAATAAAATTACGTTTTCAGAGTTTATAATGTTCTGTGAGACTGTAGTTAACATGGAGGAGACTGTAGTTAACATGGAGGAGACTGTTTAACATGGAGGAGACTGTGAAAGAGATGTAGTTAAACATGGAGGAGACTGTTTAACATGTTCAAGGAGACTGTTTAAACAAAGACTCATTGAAATTGGGAGATAAGAGGAGTTAAAACATGGAGGAGACAATTGAAACATGGAGGAGACTGTAGTCTCTGTTTCAGTTCAGAGGAGACTGTAGTTAACATGAGGAGACTAACATCCAGATCTGAGGAGACTGTAGTTAACATGGAGGAGACTGTAGTTAACATGGAGGAGACTGTAGTTAACATGGAGGAGACTGTAGTTAACATGGAGGAGACTGTAGTTAACATGGAGGAGACTGTAGTTAACATTGAGGGAGAGACTGTAGTTAACATGGAGGAGACTGTAGTTAACATGGAGGAGACTGTAGTTAAACATGGAGGAGACTGTAGTTAACATGGAGGAGACTGTAGTTAACATGGAGGAGACTGTAGTTAACATGGAGGAGACTGTGTTTAGACTGTAGTTAACATTGAGGAGACTGTAGTTAACATGGAGGAGACTGTAGTTAACATGGTTAAACATGGAGGAGACTGTAGTTAAACATGGAGGAGACTGTAGTTAACATGGAGGAGACTGTAGTTAACATGGTTAGGAGACTGTAGTTAAACATGGAGTTAACATGAGACTGTAGTTAAACATGGAGGAGACTGTAGTTAACATGGAGGAGACTGTAGTTAACATGGAGGAGACTGTAGTTAAACATGGAGGAGACTGTAGTTAAACATGGAGGAGACTGTAGTTAACATGGAGGAGACTGTAGTTAACATGGAGGAGACTGTAGTTAAACATGGAGGAGACTGTAGTTAACATGGAGGAGACTGTAGTTAACATGGAGGAGACTGTAGTTAAACATGGAGGAGACTGTAGTTAAACATGGAGGAGACTGTAGTTAACTGTAGTTAAACATGGAGGAGACTGTAGTTAACATGGAGGAGACTGTAGTTAACATGGTGTAGTTAACATGGAGGAGACTGTAGTTAAACATGGAGGAGACTGTAGTTAACATGGAGAGACTGTAGTTAAACATGGAGGAGACTGTAGTTAAACATGGAGGAGACTGTAGTTAAAGACTGTAGTTAACATGGAGGAGACTGTAGTTAAATGGAAGAGACATGGAGGAGACTGTAGTTAAACATGGAGGAGACTGTAGTTAACATGGAGGAGACTGTAGTTAACATTGAGGAGACTGTAGTTAAACATGGAGGAGACTGTAGTTAAACATGGAGGAGACTGTAGTTAACATGGAGGAGACTGTAGGAGACTTAAACATGGAGGAGACTGTAGTTAACATTGAGGAGACTGTAAACATGGAGGAGACTGTAGTTAACATTGAGGAGAGACTGTAGTTAAACATGGAGGAGACTGTATGGAGGAGACTGTAGTTAAACATGGAGGAGACTGTAGTTAAATGGAAGAGACTGTAGTTAACATGGAGGAGACTGTAGTTAAACATGGAGGAGACTGGAGGAGACTTAAACATGGAGGAGACTGTAGTTAAACATGGAGGAGACTGTAGTTAAACATGGAGGAGACTGTAGTTAACATGGAGGAGACTGTAGTTAAACATTGAGGAGACTGTAGTTAACATTGAGGAGACTGTAGTTAAACATGGAGGAGACTGTAGTTAACATGGAGGAGACTGTAGTTAAACATGGAGGAGACTGTAGTTAAACATGGAGGAGACTGTAGTTAACATGGAGGAGACTGTAGTTAACATGGAGGAGACTGTAGTTAACATGGGAGGAGACTGTAGTTAACATGGAGGAGACTGTAGTTAAACATGGAGGAGACTGTAGTTAACATGGAGGAGACTGTAGTTAACATGGAGGAGACTGTAGTTAAACATGGAGGAGACTGTAGTTAAACATGGAGGAGACTGTAGTTAACATTGAGGAGACTGTAGTTAACATGGAGGAGACTGTAGTTAACATGGAGGAGACTGTAGTTAACATTGAGGAGACTGTAGTTAACATGGAGGAGACTGTAGTTAACATGGAGGAGACTGTAGTTAACATGGAGGAGACTGTAGTTAACATGGAGGAGACTGTAGTTAACATGAGGAGACTGTAGTTAACATTGAGGAGACTGTAGTTAAACATGGAGGAGACTGTAGTTAACATGGAGGAGACTGTAGTTAAACATGGAGGAGACTGTAGTTAAACATGGAGGAGACTGTAGTTAACATGGAGGAGACTGTAGTTAACATGGAGGAGACTGTAGTTAAACATGGAGGAGACTGTAGTTAAACATGGAGGAGACTGTAGTTAACATTGAGGAGACTGTAGTTAACATGGAGGAGACTGTTTAAACATGGGAGACTGTAGAGACTGAGGAGACTGTAGTTAACATGGAGGAGACTGTAGTTAACATGGAGGAGACTGTAGTTAACATGGAGGAGACTGTAGTTAACATTGAGGAGACTGTTAACATGGAGAGACTTTAACATGGAGGAGACTGTAGTTAACATGGAGGAGACTGTGTAGTTAACATGGAGGAGACTGTAGTTAACATGGAGGAGACTGTAGTTAACATTGAGGAGACTGTAGTTAACATTGAGGAGACTGTAGTTAACATGGAGGAGACTGGAGGAGTTAACATGGAGGAGACTGTAGTTAAACATGGAGGAGACTGTAGTTAAACATGGAGGAGACTGTAGTTAACATTGAGGAGACTGTAGTTAACATGGAGGAGACTGTAGTTAACATGGAGGAGACTGTAGTTAAACATGTGTAGTTCTGTAGTTAAGACTAAAGTTTCATTGAGGAGACTGTAGTTAAACATGGAGGAGACTGTAGTTAACATTGAGGAGACTGTAGTTAACATGGAGGAGACTGTAGTTAACATGGAGGAGACTGTAGTTAACATGGAGGAGACTGTAGTTAACATTGAGGAGACTGTAGTTAACATGGAGGAGACTGTAGTTAACATGGAGGAGACTGTGTTAACATTGAGGAGACTGTAGTTAACATGGAGGAGACTGTAGTTAAACATGGAGGAGACTGTAGTTAACATTGAGGAGACTGTAGTTAACATGGAGACTGAGACTGTAGTTAACATGGAGGAGACTGTAGTTAACTGGAGGAGACTGTAGTTAACATGGAGGAGACTGTAGTTAACATTGAGGAGACTGTAGTTAACATGGGAGGAGACTGTAGTTAACATGGAGGAGACATTAACATGGAGGAGACTGTAGTTAACATTGAGGAGACTGTAGTTAACATTGAGGAGACTGTAGTTAACATGGAGGAGACTGTAGTTAAACATGGAGGAGACTGTAGTTAACATTGAGGAGACTGTAGTTAACATGGAGGAGACTGTAGTTAAACATTGAGGAGACTGTAGTTACATTGAGGAGACTTAACATGGAGGAGACTGTAGTTAACATGGAGGAGACTGTAGTTAACATGGAGGAGACTGTAGTTAACATGGAGGAGACTGTAGTTAACATGGAGGAGACTGTAGTTAACATGGAGGAGACTGTAGTTAACATTGAGGAGACTGTAGTTAACATGGAGGAGACTGTAGTTAACATGGAGGAGACTGTAGTTAACATGGAGGAGACTGTAGTTAACATGGAGGAGACTGTAGTTAACATGGAGGAGACTGTAGTTAACATGGAGGAGAGACTGTAGTTAACATGGAGGAGACTGTAGTTAACATGGAGGAGACTGTAGTTAACATGGAGGAGACTGTAGTTAACATTGAGACTGTTTACTGTGTAGTTAACATGGAGGAGACTGTAGTTAACATGGAGGAGACTGTAGTTAACATGGAGGAGACTGTAGTTAACATGGAGGAGACTGTAGTTAACATGGAGGAGACTGTGGGAGGAGACTGTATTAACATGGAGGAGACTGTAGTTAACATTGAGACTGAGACTGTAGTTAACATGGAGGAGACTGTAGTTAACATGGAGGAGACTGTAGTTAACATGGAGGAGACTGTAGTTAACATGGAGGAGACTGTAGTTAACATGGAGGAGACTGTAGTTAAATGGAGGAGACATGGAGGAGACTGTAGTTAACATTGAGGAGACTGTAGTTAACATGGAGGAGACTGTAGTTAACATTGAGGAGACTGTAGTTAACATGGAGGAGACTGTAGTTAACATGGAGGAGACTGTAGTTAACATGGAGGAGACTGTAGTTAACATTGAGGAGACTGTAGTTAAACATGGAGGAGACTGTAGTTAACATGGAGTTAACATGGAGGAGACTGTAGTTAACATGGAGGAGACTGTAGTTAACATGGAGGAGACTGTAGTTAACATGGAGGAGACTGTAGTTAACATGGAGGAGACTGTAGTTAACATGGAGGAGACTGTAGTTAACATGGAGGAGACTGTAGTTAACATGGAGGAGACTGTAGTTAACATGGAGGAGACTGTAGTTAACATGGAGGAGACTGTAGTTAACATTGAGGAGACTGTAGTTAACATTGAGGAGACTGTAGTTAACATGGAGGAGACTGTAGTTAACATGGAGGAGACTGTAGTTAACATGGAGGAGACTGTAGTTAACATTGAGGAGACTGTAGTTAACATGGAGGAGACTGAGGAGACTGTAACATGTTAACATGGAGGAGACTGTAGTTAACATGGAGGAGACTGTAGTTAACATGGAGGAGACTGTAGTTAACATGGAGGAGACTGTAGTTAACATGGAGGAGACTGTAGTTAACATTGAGGAGACTGTAGGGCATTATTTACCAAACTTGTTCGAACAGCCATCAAAACCCTTACCGAAATTTAAAATGCAACTTACATATTTTGTTGGTCATAATATGTCCACAAACTCTTCTGAACTGTTTCTTCTGGGAAGCATGCGGACACCTTTGGCCTCCTACCAAGCCACACCTACTAACCTATAAGCCACACCTACTAACCTATAAGCCACACCTACTAACCTATAAGCCACACCTACTAACCTATAAACCACACCTACTAACCTCTAAACCGCACCTACTAACCCATAAACCACACCCACTAACATATAAACCACACCCACTAACCTATAAGCCACACCCACGAACCTATAAGCCACACCTACTAACCTATAAACCACACCTTCTAACCTCTAAACCACACCTACTAAGCCTATAAACCACACCTACTAACCTATAAACCACACCTGCTAAGCCTATAAGCCACACCTACTAACCTATAAACCACACCTACTAACCTATAAACCACACCTACTAAGCCTATACGCCACACCTACTAACTTATAAACCACAACTACTAACCTATAAACCACACCTACTAACCTATAAACCACACCTACGAAGCCTAAAAGCCACACCTACCAACAGATAAACCACACCTACTAAGCCTATAAACCACACCTACTAACCTATAAACCACACCTACTAAGCTTTTAAGCCACACCCCCAAACACAGACCTCCCTGAGAGGTTGCTGGAGCCTCGTCAGACTGAATGACATGACATTGAACTGGAAGAGACCATAGTGTCCTCAACTCTGGTCCTCCAAGCCAGTTCCATTGTGTTTTTCATTGTTCCCCTCTTCCTAATCAGGGATTGGTTAAGACCTGTGATACCAGGTGGGTGTAATTAATGATCAGGTAGAACAGAGAACCAGCAGGCTAAGAACCTCGTAGGGTCAGAGTTCAGAGTTCAATACCCCCGACATAGAGGGAGAGAATTAAATAATGAAATCAAATCTAATGAAACTGAATCAATATTTATTGAGAATTACTTTTAAAACACATCAATAAACTGCAAGCATGAATTACAATGATAAACCAACAATGAAACTTCCAAACTGAAACTATATCAAAAGATATTTAAATATATTCTCTGAGCTTAAAAACAACATTTTAAAATAACTATTGTTATTATTATTAAAAGGTAAATTGCGTGAATGAAAGAATACAGACGAAAGTAAAAAACAAACATAATAACTGATACAATCACAGCTGTAATACCTTGTCCTCCCTGATCAATAATGGTATCAGTTTCACTCTGATGGTATTGATGGCTGGTATAGGTCTCACTCTCTGATGGTATTGATGGATGGTATAGGTCTCACTCTGATGGTATTGATGGCTGGTATAGGTCTCACACTCTGATGGTATTGATGGATGGTATAGGTCTCACTCTGATGGTATTGATGGCTGGTATAGGTCTCACACTCTGATGGTATTGATGGCTGGTATAGGTCTCACACTCTGATGGTATTGATGGCTGGTATAGGTCTCACTCTGATGGTATTGATGGATGGTATAGGTCTCACTCTGATGGTATTGATGGCTGGTATAGGTCTCACTCTGATGGTATTGATGGCTGGTATAGGTCTCACTCTGATGGTATTGATGGATGGTATAGGTCTCACTCTGATGGTATTGATGGCTGGTATAGGTCTCACACTCTGATGGTATTGATGGCTGGTATAGGTCTCACTCTGATGGTATTGATGGATGGTATAGGTCTCACTCTGCTGGTATTGATGGATGGTATAGGTCTCACTCTCTGATGGTATTGATGGATGGTATAGGTCTCACTCTGATGGTATTGATGGCTGGTATAGGTCTCACACTGATGGTATTGATGGATGGTATAGGTCTCACTCTGCTGGTATTGATGGATGGTATAGGTCTCACTCTGCTGGTATTGATGGATGGTATAGGTCTCACTCTGCTGGTATTGATGGATGGTATAGGTCTCACTCTGCTGGTATTGATGGATGGTATAGGTCTCACTCTGCTGGTATTGATGGATGGTATAGGTCTCACTCTGCTGGTATTGATGGATGGTATAGGTCTCACTCTGCTGGTATTGATGGATGGTATAGGTCTCACTCTGATGGTATTGATGGCTGGTATAGGTCTCACACTGCTGGTATTGATGGATGGTATAGGTCTCACTCTGCTGGTATTGATGGATGGTATAGGTCTCACTCTGCTGGTATTGATGGATGGTATAGGTCTCACTCTGCTGGTATTGATGGATGGTATAGGTCTCACTCTGCTGGTATTGATGGCTGGTATAGGTCTCACACTCTGCTGGTATTGATGGATGGTATAGGTCTCACACTCTGATGGTATTGATGGATGGTATAGGTCTCACACTCTGCTGGTATTGATGGCTGGTATAGGTCTCACACTCTGCTGGTATTGATGGATGGTATAGGTCTCACTCTGCTGGTATTGATGGCTGGTATAGGTCTCACTCTGCTGGTATTGATGGCTGGTATAGGTCTCACTCTGCTGGTATTGATGGCTGGTATAGGTCTCACTCTGCTGGTATTGATGGCTGGTATAGGTCTCACACTCTGCTGGTATTGATGGATGGTATAGGTCTCACACTTTGATGGTATTGATGGATGGTATGGGTCTCACACTCTGCTGGTATTGATGGATGGTATAGGTCTCACACTATGCTGGTATTGATGGATGGTATAGGTCTCACACTCTGATGGTATTGATGGCTGGTATAGATCTCACTCTGCTGGTATTGATGGCTGGTATAGATCTCACTCTGATGGTATTGATGGCTGGTATAGATCTCACACTGCTGGTATTGATGGCTGGTATAGATCTCACTCTGATGGTATTGATGGATGGTATAGGTCATTTACATTTACATTTACATTTAAGTCATTTAGCAGCGGTCTGGGTCTCACTCTGATGGTATTGATGGCTGGTATAGGTCTCACTCTGCTGGTATTGAAGGATGGTAATGGGTCTCACTCTGCTGGTATTGATGGCTGGTAATGGGTCTCACTCTGCTGGTATTGATGGCTGGTATAGGTCTCACTCTGCTGGTATTGAAGGATGGTAATGGGTCTCACTCTGCTGGTATTGATGGCTGGTATAGGTCTCACTCTGCTGGTTTTGAAGGCTGGTAATGGGTCTCACTCTGCTGGTATTGATGGATGGTAAGGTCTCACTCTGCTGGTATTGAAGGCTGGTAATGGGTCTCACTCTCTGCTGGTATTGAAGGATGGTATAGGTCTCACTCTGCTGGTATTGAAGGATGGTAATGGGTCTCACTCTGCTGGTATTGAAGGCTGGTAATGGGTCTCACTCTGATGGTATTGAAGGCTGGTAATGGGTCTCACTCTGCTGGTATTGATGGCTGGTATAGGTCTCACTCTGATGGTATTGATGGCTGGTAATGGGTCTCACTCTGCTGGTATTGATGGCTGGTAATGGGTCTCACTCTGCTGGTATTGATGGCTGGTATAGGTCTCACTCTGCTGGTTTTGATGGCTGGTAATAGGTCTCACACTGCTGGTATTGAAGGCTGGTAATGGGTCTCACTCTGCTGGTATTGATGGATGGTAATGGGTCTCACACTGCTGGTTTTGAAGGCTGGTATGGGTCTCACTCTACTGGTATTGATGGATGGTAATGGGTCTCACACTGCTGGTATTGATGGCTGGTATAGGTCTTAATAGCTGGTATTGATAGGCTGGTATATGTCTCACACTCTGCTGGTATTGATGTCTGAGTAGGTACTGAAGTCAGAGTTCTTGGTTGTCTCACCTCTTTGGTCTGGTCTGGGTCCCTGACGGATATCCAACGAGGCTGTAACACAGGTCTCACTCTGCTGGTATTGAAGGCTGGTAATGGGTCTCACTCTGCTGGTTTTGAAGGCTGGTAATGGGAGGAGAGAGAGAAGAGAGGAATGGGTCTCACTCTGCTGGTTTTGAAGGCTGGTAAGGGTCTCACTCTGCTGGTTTTGAAGGAGAGAGGGTCTCACTCTGCTGGTTTTGAGAGAGAGAGAGAGGGTCTCACTCTGAGAGAGAGTTTTGAAGGCTGGTAAGGGTCTCACTCTGCTGGTTTTGAAGAGAGAGAGAGGGACTCACTCTGCTGGTTTTGAAGAGAGAGAGAGAGGGTCTCACTCTGCTGGTATTGAGGCTGGTAGGGTCTCACTCTGCTGAGAGAGCTGGTTTTGAGGATGAGGAGAGAGAATAATGCTGGAGAAATGAGATGCGTAGGTACTGAGTCAGAGAGAGCGATAGAGATAATTATTTAAATATTCATATTAAATTATTATTATATATTATGTATTACTGTTCTTTATCTTCTGGTTTTAATGATTCTAAATGCCACTGAAAATACTATTTCAATATGGCTGGGTTACCAAACACATGGACTACAAATCAAGATGGCTACCCAAAATAAAACTACAACACCCACTCTGACTGTAGTCTGCTCTCTGCTGTCACTTCCCTGGTGGTCGTCCTGTTCAGAGGAACCTGAGTCTCAGTTGGAGCTGCAGAGGAAGAGTTATCACCATTAAAACACCAAGTTTGAGGTTAAACTAGGACATATCAGTTAAAAGATAGTAGATGTTTACTTATTGTGGTCAAAATCAAAAAATGAAATTATTTAAAAATATCTTAGATTGATTAGTAATGCCCAGACTTAAAACATGAATTAGTGAAAAGTGAATCCTGACTGAGAAAGTGAGTGTGTTTGTTTACCTGTTGTTCTGCAGAAGGAGTAGATACAGGTGGAGGAGAGGAGAGAGGAGAGGAGAGCAGACACAGGACACAGGCTGAACAGCAACATCCAACACAGACCACAGTCTACAGGAGGAGGGGAGGAGGAGGAGGACTCAGGAGGAGGAGAGGAGGAACTGGAGAATATTAGACTACTGGAGGAGGGGAGGAGGAGGACCTCAGGAGAACTGATGTCTGGACACAACATTAAAACAGAAACATACTACTACAATATTAGAAACAAAGATCAAGAAGATAAAGACTTAACTCAACAATGATATTGTTAGTCATGACTCTTGGTTGTTTAAACATGACTTTGAGGAGACATATGATGAGTTTAGATTAACCTCTCGTCTCAGAGGGTTCATTCAAAATACAGTTGCATTAACTTTGTGAAATCATTCCTTCCAACTCAACCTCTCGTTCAAGGAACCCAGACACACCAATACTAATACAATATGAATAACACCAAAGATACAGACAGAAGATAAAGACAGAATAATAACTGTTCTTACCAAGTGAAATCCTAGTGGTGATGTTTCCATAGTGGTACAACTCTTTCTGTTTAATTCCTCCTTTACCTCCATCATCCACTACATTGTTCTCCACAGTCCCACAGTAGTAGAGTCCCAGGTCAGATTCAGTGATGTTCTCAATCAGTAGATCATAGGAGTTGTTAGAGGGGTTCCACACCACATTATATCCAGGGAAACGGTTGGGATTATTAGAAAGAAGAAGATTTTGGTTAACGTTGGACATTGAAATAACTAGAGGAGGCTGGTACTTGTGAGAACAGTTCCTATACCACATAATGTAAACTCCAGTAGTTATGATACAGTCACAGTAGAGAGTGATGTTGTCTCCTGGTCTGACTCTCAGCTCCTCCTCTGCTGCAGAGATCCCATCCTGACTGGAGGAAACAGCACCTACAGGTAGCAGAGGAACAGTGTTAGGATGAACTGACTGGAGGAAACAGCACCTACAGGTAGCAGAGGAACAGTGTTAGGATGAACTGACTGGAGGAAACAGCACCTACAGGTAGCAGAGGAACAGTGTTAGGATGAACTGACTGGAGGAAACAGCATCTACAGGTAGCAGAGGAACAGTGTTAGGATGAACTGACTGGAGGAAACAGCACCTACAGGTAGCAGAGGAACAGTGTTAGGATGAACTGACTGGAGGAAACAGCACCTACAGGTAGCAGAGGAACAGTGTTAGGATGAACTGACTGGAGGAAACAGCACCTACAGGTAGCAGAGGAACAGTGTTAGGATGAACTGACTGGAGGAAACAGCACCTACAGGTAGCAGAGGAACAGTGTTAGGATGAACTGACTGGAGGAAACAGCACCTACAGGTAGCAGAGGAACAGTGTTAGGATGAACTGACTGGAGGAAACAGCACCTACAGGTAGCAGAGGAACAGTGTTAGGATGAACTGACTGGAGGAAACAGCACACCTACAGCTATCAGAGGACAATAGGGATTGGCAATAACAGAGAGCTATGGCAACAACAGAGCTTTCCACAGTCATCACAATAATAACATAACAAATCTGTTCAACCATAAAACCACATATTGTAATCATCTATCATCCAGCTATAAGGCCCAGTAAAAAAGTTACTCACATAGGAATGTAATCAGAGCGACACACAGCCTGTCCATCTGGTGGTCTGATGGTCTGATGGTGACTGTCAGAGAGTAGCTGGGTCTTTGAGTAACAAGGTCTTTGCTGCGTATTTCCGTGTTCATGACTAGATGTACTTTACCATGAAAGGACATACGAGCAGCGATTGGTTCGATCGAGTGGAAAGTTTTCAGCTCGCGGTCCTTCTCTCTGAAACCCATATTGTGACAGGAAGAGGAGGGTTAGAGCATCGAGGTCGACAGGTTTCACAACAAAGGTGACGTCAATGGAAAACATTCCGCTTGTTTGAGGTGGTTTACACTGAGCAACACTGATGGGCATCAGAGGGCGTGTCAATTCAACATCTTTAAAAAACGCAGATATGCAGATTACAAGTTGATTTTGACCTTTGAAGTAAATCTTCAGAGACAGAGGCCTAAAGTTGACCAATCAGCTTTAGTCAGAAAGCATCAAACCTGTAGTTTACTGGATTAGAATAACAGTATAAATCCTGAGCCAGTCGATATCAACTAGTTATGATGTCATCTAGTTTAGGGGTGTGACTTTAGAGACTGACATCTTGGTCCCTCTTTAAACAGGAACAGATCGTTGTTGTCCCTGGTCCTGTGGTTCACACCACAACACTGTTGTCATGGAGACCCACGAGGTCACAGGACACAACGTGACTAGAGATTCTGAATCTATGTTACTTTTCATGATGGATCTTTGTATTTAAAACACTTAACTATGGTGGAGATAATAGTTAACTACAATACCCAAGATGCATTGGAGTATGTGCTATATACCAGGTGTTAAACAGTACTTGTTACAACAACCTCAGATGAATGATCTCTGTGTTTATCAATGAACAGTGGCCCATAGGTTAACATCCACACTCTGGTCAGTATGTGTGAAGGGGAGAGATTTATGTGACAGATTAACTTGTAATAACAATGTTTGGACTCTATTCCTCAGAATGACATCACCATGGCAACAACAACAGGAAGTCAGTGTGGGTTTCTTGTGTACTGAGTGTGACCAATCAATGACTAGCTCTTATATGAGTACTGTAATGTCAACATCATAATATCAGACTTATCAACATTAGTAGTGGTCAATGTATGTTTATGTTTACATGTGTTTCAGGTCAGAGGGGAGGACTGAGGGGTTGAGGGGGCCTGGGTTTCAGGTCAGAGGGGTTAAGGGGGCCTGGGTTTCAGGTCAGAGGGGTTAAGTGGGGCCTGGGTTTCAGGTCTGAGGGGTTAAGGGGGCCTGGGTTTCAGGTCAGAGGGGTTAAGGGGGCCTGGGTTTCAGGTCAGAGGGGTTAAGTGGGGCCTGGGTTTCAGGTCTGAGGGGTTAAGGGGGCCTGGGTTTCAGGTCAGAGGGGTTAAGGGGGCCTGGGTTTCAGGTCTGAGGGGTTAAGGGGGCCTGGGTTTCAGGTCTGAGGGGTTAAGGGGGGCCTGGGTTTCAGGTCAGAGGGGTTAAGGGGGGCCTGGGTTTCAGGTCTGAGGGGTTAAGGGGGGCCTGGGTTTCAGGTCTGAGGGGAGGACAGAGGGGTTAAGGGGGCCTGGGTTTCACGTCAGAGGGGTTAAGGGGGCCTGGGTTTCAGGTCTGAGGGGTTAAGGGGGGCCTGGGTTTCAGGTCTGAGGGGTTAAGGGGGGCCTGGGTTTCAGGTCAGAGGGGTTAAGGGGGGCCTGGGTTTCAGGTCAGAGGGGTTAAGGGGGGCCTGGGTTTCAGGTCTGAGGGGTTAAGGGGGGCCTGGGTTTCAGGTCTGAGGGGAGGACTGAGGGGTTAAGGGGGCCTGGGTTTCAGGTCTGAGGGGAGGACAGAGGGGTTAAGGGGGCCTGGGTTTCAGGTCTGAGGGGTTAAGGGGGCCTGGGTTTCAGGTCTGAGGGGTTAAGGGGGACTGGGCCTTCAGGACTGAGGGGAGGACTGAGGGGTTAAGGGGGCCTGGGTTTCAGGTCAGAGGGGAGGACTGAGGGGTTAAGGTGGGGCTGGGTTTCAGGTCTGAGGGGTTAAGGGGGCCTGGGTTTCAGGTCAGAGGGGTTAAGGGGGCCTGGGTTTCAGGTCTGAGGGAGGACTGAGGGGTTAAGGGGGCCTGGGTGTCAAGTCTGAGGGGAGGACTGAGGGGTTAAGGGGGGGGCCTGGGTCCTCAAGTCTGAGGGGAGGACAGAGGGGTTAAGGGGGGCCTGGGTTTCAGGTCTGGGGGTTAAGGGGGCCTGGACAGACTGAGGGGTTAAGGGGGCCTGGGTTTCAGGTCTGAGGAGGAGACTGAGGGGTAACTAAGGGGGACCTGGGTTTCAGGTCTGAGGGGTTAAGGGGGCCTGGGATTCAGGTCTGAGGGGAGGGACTGAGGGGTTAAGGGGGCCTGGGTTTCAGGTCTGAGGGGAGGACAGAGGGGTTAAGGGGGGCCTGGGTTTCAGGTCTGAGGGGAGGACAGAGGGGTTAAGGGGGCCTGGGTTTCAGGTTTGAGGGGGAGGACTGAGGGGTTTGGGGGCCAAGGTTTCAGGTCTGAGGGGTTAAGGGGGCCTGGGTTTCAGGTCTGAGGGGTTAAGGGGGCATGGGTTTCAGGTCTGAGGGGTTAAGGGGGCCTGGGTTTCAGGTCTGAGGGGTAAAGGGGGCCTGGTTTCAGGTCTGAGGGGTTAAGGGGGCCTGGGTTTCAGGTCTGAGGGGTTAAGGGGGCCTGGGTTTCAGGTCTGTAGGGGAGGACTGAGGGGTTAAGGGGGGCCTGGTTTTCAGGTCTGAGGGGAGGACTGAGGGGTTAAGGGGGGCCTGGGTTTCAGGTTTGAGGGGAGGACTGAGGGGTTAAATGCTATTCAAGTCTGTACAAACCACAATCAGTTCTATCTTCTTGTCACGTGTCAACTGCTTCACCAGGCTACTGTGGCCTGCAAATGTGTGTGTGTGTGTGTGTGTGTGTGTATGTGTGGGTGTGTGTGTGTGTGTGTGTGTGTGTGGTGTGGGTGTTGGTCTGTGGTGTGTGTGTGGGGGTGTGTGTGTGTGTGTGGGTGTTACCTCTGCCTCTCTGTCCTCTGGGAGGGACTGGGGGTTTGGGGGAAACCACAAAACCACAATGGGTTTCATCACTGTCACACGGGTCACCTGCTGTGGCTTACGCTGGTGTGTGTGTGGTCTGGAAAGGGAGAGGGAGACTGACAGAGAGGGGGGTCAGAGAAAGAGAGGGTGGCAGAGAGGGACTAAGAGAGAGAGGGAGACTAAGAGGAGAGAGAGAGAGAGAGAGAGAGTCTGAGGAGGAGAGAGAGGGGAGAAGAGAGAGAGCGAGACCTGGCTATTCTGATACTGTTACTGACAGACCCAGCTACTCTGATACTGATACTGACAGACCCAGCTACTCTGATACTGATACTGACAGGCCCAGCTATTCTGGTACTGATACTGACAGACCCAGCTACTCTGATACTGATACTGACAGACCCAGCTACTCTGTTACTGACAGACCCAGCTACTCTGATACTGGGCCTGACAGACCCAGCTACTCTGAGGGGTTACTGACAGACCCAGCTACTCTGATACTGATACTTACAGACCCAGCTACCTGTTACTGTTACTGACAGACCCAGCTAGTCTGATACTGATACTGACAGACCCAGCTACTCTGATACTGACAGACCCAGCTACTCTGATACTGTTACTGACAGACCCAGCTACTCTGTTACTGACAGACCCAGCTACTCTGTTACTGTTACTGACAGACCCAGCTAGTCTGTTACTGTTACTGACAGACCCAGCTACTCTGTTACTGTTACTGACAGACCCAGCTACTCTGTTACTGTTACTGACAGACCCAGCTAAGGGGGCTCTGTTACTGTTACTGACAGACCCAGCTACTCTGATACTGTTACTGACAGACCCAGCTACTCTGATACTGATACTGACAGACCCAGCTACTCTGATACTGTTACTGACAGACCCAGCTACTCTGATACTGTTACTGACAGACCCAGCTACTCTGATACTGATACTGACAGACCCAGCTACTCTGATACTGTTACTGACAGACCCAGCTACTCTGTACTGATACTGACAGACCCAGCTACTCTGATACTGATACTGACAGACCCAGCTAAACCTGATACTGTTACTCACAGACCCAGCTACTCTGATACTGATACTGACAGAACCAGCTACTCTGATACTGATACTGACAGAACCAGCTACTCTGATACTGTTACTGACTGACCCAGCTACTCTGTTACTGACAGACCCAGCTACTCTGTTACTGACAGACCCAGCTACTCTGATACTGTTACTGACAGACCCAGCTACTCTGTTACTGACAGACCCAGCTACTCTGATGAGAGAGACTGATACTGACAGACCCAGCTACTCTGATACTGTTACTGACAGACCCAGCTATTCTGATACTGTTACTGACAGACCCAGCTACTCTGATACTGTTACTGACAGACCCAGCTACTCTGATACTGGTACTGACAGACCCAGCTACTCTGATACTGATACTGACAGACCCAGCTACTCTGATACTGATACTGACAGACCCAGCTACTCTGATACTGTTACTGACAGACCCAGCTACTCTGATACTGATACTGACAGACCCAGCTACTCTGATACTGTTACTGACAGACCCAGCTACTCTGATACTGTTACTGACAGACCCAGCTACTCTGATACTGATACTGACAGACCCAGCTACTCTGATACTGATACTGACAGACCCAGCTACTCTGATACTGACAGACCCAGTTACTCTGATACTGTTACTGACAGACCCAGCTACTCTGATACTGATACTGACAGACCCAGCTATTCTGATACTGTTACTGACAGACCCAGCTACTCTGATAGTGTTACTAACAGACCCAGCTACTCTGATACTGTTACTGACAGACCCAGCTACTCTGATACTGTTACTGACAGACCCAGCTACTCTGATACTGATACTGACAGACCCAGCTACTCTGATACTGTTACTGACAGACCCAGCTATTCTGATACTGACAGACCCAGCTACTCTGATACTGTTACTGACAGACCCAGCTACTCTGATACTGTTACTGACAGACCTAGTTACTCTGATACTGACAGACCCAGCTACTCTGATACTGACAGACCCAGCTACTCTGATACTGTTACTGACAGACCCAGCTACTCTGATACTGTTACTGACAGACCCAGCTACTCTGATACTGATACTGACAGACCCAGCTATTCTGATACTGTTACTGACAGACCCAGCTACTCTGATACTGTTACTGACAGACCCAGCTACTCTGTTACTGACAGACCCAGCTACTCTGATACTGTTACTGACAGAACCAGCTACTCTGATACTGATACTGACAGACCCAGCTACTCTGATACTGTTACTGACAGACCCAGCTACTCTGTTACTGACAGACCCAGCTACTCTGATACTGACAGACCCAGCTACTCTGATACTGTTACTGACAGACCCAGCTACTCTGTTACTGACAGACCCAGCTACTCTGATACTGTACTGACAGACCCAGCTACTCTGATACTGTTACTGACAGACCCAGCTACTCTGTTACTGTTACTGACAGACCCAGCTACTCTGTTACTGTTACTGACAGACCCAGCTACTCTGTTACTGTTACTGACAGACCCAGCTACTCTGATACTGTACTGACAGACCCAGCTACTCTGATACTGATACTGACAGACCCAGCTACTCTGATACTGTTACTGACAGACCCAGCTACTCTGATACTGTTACTGACAGACCCAGCTACTCTGATACTGATACTGACAGACCCAGCTACTCTGATACTGTTACTGACAGACCCAGCTACTCTGATACTGATACTGACAGACCCAGCTACTCTGATACTGATACTGACAGACCCAGCTACTCTGATACTGTTACTGACAGACCCAGCTACTCTGATACTGATACTGACAGAACCAGCTACTCTGATACTGATACTGACAGAACCAGCTATTCTGATACTGTTACTGACAGACCCAGCTACTCTGATACTGACAGACCCAGCTACTCTGTTACTGACAGACCCAGCTACTCTGATACTGTTACTGACAGACCCAGCTACTCTGTTACTGACAGACCCAGCTACTCTGATACTGATACTGACAGACCCAGCTACTCTGATACTGTTACTGACAGACCCAGCTATTCTGATACTGTGACAGACCCAGCTACTCTGATACTGTTACTGACAGACCCAGCTACTCTGATACTGTTACTGACCTAGACCCAGATACTGACAGATACTGATACTGACAGACCCAGCTACTCTGATACTGTTACTGACAGACCCAGCTACTCTGATACTGTTACTGACAGACCCAGCTACTCTGATACTGATACTGACAGACCCAGCTATTCTGATACTGTTACTGACAGACCCAGCTACTCTGATACTGTTACTGACAGACCCAGCTACTCTGTTACTGACAGACCCAGCTACTCTGATACTGTTACTGACAGACCCAGCTACTCTGATACTGATACTGACAGACCCAGCTACTCTGATACTGTTACTGACAGACCCAGCTACTCTGTTACTGACAGACCCAGCTACTCTGATACTGACAGACCCAGCTACTCTGATACTGTTACTGACAGACCCAGCTACTCTGATACTGACAGACCCAGCTACTCTGATACTGTTACTGACAGACCCAGCTACTCTGATACTGTTACTGACAGACCCAGCTACTCTGTTACTGTTACTGACAGACCCAGCTACTCTGTTACTGTTACTGACAGACCCAGCTACTCTGTTACTGTTACTGACAGACCCAGCTACTCTGATACTGTTACTGACAGACCCAGCTACTCTGATACTGATACTGACAGACCCAGCTACTCTGATACTGTTACTGACAGACCCAGCTACTCTGATACTGTTACTGACAGACCCAGCTACTCTGATACTGATACTGACAGACCCAGCTACTCTGATACTGTTACTGACAGACCCAGCTACTCTGATACTGATACTGACAGACCCAGCTACTCTGATACTGATACTGACAGACCCAGCTACTCTGATACTGTTACTGACAGACCCAGCTACTCTGATACTGATACTGACAGAACCAGCTACTCTGATACTGATACTGACAGAACCAGCTACTCTGATACTGTTACTGACTGACCCAGCTACTCTGTTACTGACAGACCCAGCTACTCTGTTACTGACAGACCCAGCTACTCTGATACTGTTACTGACAGACCCAGCTACTCTGTTACTGACAGACCCAGCTACTCTGATACTGATACTGACAGACCCAGCTACTCTGATACTGTTACTGACAGACCCAGCTATTCTGATACTGTTACTGACAGACCCAGCTACTCTGATACTGTTACTGACAGACCCAGCTACTCTGATACTGGTACTGACAGACCCAGCTACTCTGATACTGATACTGACAGACCCAGCTACTCTGATACTGATACTGACAGACCCAGCTACTCTGATACTGTTACTGACAGACCCAGCTACTCTGATACTGATACTGACAGACCCAGCTACTCTGATACTGTTACTGACAGACCCAGCTACTCTGATACTGTTACTGACAGACCCAGCTACTCTGATACTGATACTGACAGACCCAGCTACTCTGATACTGATACTGACAGACCCAGCTACTCTGATACTGACAGACCCAGTTACTCTGATACTGTTACTGACAGACCCAGCTACTCTGATACTGATACTGACAGACCCAGCTATTCTGATACTGTTACTGACAGACCCAGCTACTCTGATAGTGTTACTAACAGACCCAGCTACTCTGATACTGATACTGACAGACCCAGCTACTCTGATACTGTTACTGACAGACCCAGCTACTCTGATACTGATACTGACAGACCCAGCTACTCTGATACTGTTACTGACAGACCCAGCTATTCTGATACTGACAGACCCAGCTACTCTGATACTGTTACTGACAGACCCAGCTACTCTGATACTGTTACTGACAGACCTAGTTACTCTGATACTGACAGACCCAGCTACTCTGATACTGACAGACCCAGCTACTCTGATACTGTTACTGACAGACCCAGCTACTCTGATACTGTTACTGACAGACCCAGCTACTCTGATACTGATACTGACAGACCCAGCTATTCTGATACTGTTACTGACAGACCCAGCTACTCTGATACTGTTACTGACAGACCCAGCTACTCTGTTACTGACAGACCCAGCTACTCTGATACTGTTACTGACAGACCCAGCTACTCTGATACTGATACTGACAGACCCAGCTACTCTGATACTGTTACTGACAGACCCAGCTACTCTGTTACTGACAGACCCAGCTACTCTGATACTGACAGACCCAGCTACTCTGATACTGTTACTGACAGACCCAGCTACTCTGATACTGACAGACCCAGCTACTCTGATACTGTTACTGACAGACCCAGCTACTCTGATACTGTTACTGACAGACCCAGCTACTCTGATACTGATACTGACAGACCCAGCTATTCTGATACTGTTACTGACAGACCCAGCTACTCTGATACTGTTACTGACAGACCCAGCTACTCTGTTACTGACAGACCCAGCTACTCTGATACTGTTACTGACAGACCCAGCTACTCTGATACTGATACTGACAGACCCAGCTACTCTGATACTGTTACTGACAGACCCAGCTACTCTGTTACTGACAGACCCAGCTACTCTGATACTGACAGACCCAGCTACTCTGATACTGTTACTGACAGACCCAGCTACTCTGATACTGACAGACCCAGCTACTCTGATACTGATACTGACAGACCCAGCTACTCTGATACTGTTACTGACAGACCCAGCTACTCTGTTACTGACAGACCCAGCTACTCTGATACTGACAGACCCAGCTACTCTGATACTGTTACTGACAGACCCAGCTACTCTGATACTGACAGACCCAGCTACTCTGATACTGATACTGACAGACCCAGCTACTCTGATACTGATACTGACAGACCCAGCTAGTCTGATACTGATACTGACAGACCCAGCTACTCTGATACTGATACTGACAGACCCAGCTACTCTGATACTGTTACTGACAGACCCAGCTACTCTGATACTGACAGACCCAGCTACTCTGATACTGTTACTGACAGACCCAGCTACTCTGATACTGACAGACCCAGCTACTCTGATACTGTTACTGACAGACCCAGCTACTCTGATACTGTTACTGACAGACCCAGCTACTCTGATACTGTTACTGACAGACCCAGCTACTCTGATACTGTTACTGACAGACCCAGCTACTCTGATACTGTTACTGACAGACCCAGCTACTCTGATACTGTTACTGACAGACCCAGTTACTCTGATACTGATACTGACAGACCCAGCTACTCTGATACTGTTACTGACAGACCCAGCTACACTGATACTGTTACTGACAGACCCAGCTACTCTGATACTGTTACTGACAGACCCAGCTACTCTGATACTGTTACTGACAGACCCAGCTACTCTGATACTGTTACTGACAGACCCAGTTACTCTGATACTGATACTGACAGACCCAGCTACTCTGATACTGTTACTGACAGACCCAGCTACTCTGATACTGATACTGACAGACCCAGCTACTCTGATACTGTTACTGACAGACCCAGCTACTCTGATACTGATACTGACAGACCCAGCTACTCTGATACTGATACTGACAGACCCAGCTACTCTGATACTGTTACTGACAGACCCAGCTACTCTGATACTGATACTGACAGACCCAGCTACTCTGATACTGATACTGACAGACCCAGCTACTCAGATACTGATACTGACAGACCCAGCTACTCTGATACTGTTACTGACAGACCCAGCTACTCTGTTACTGACAGACCCAGCTACTCTGATACTGTTACTGACAGACCCAGCTACTCTGTTACTGACAGACCCAGCTACTCTGATACTGTTACTGACAGACCCAGCTACTCTGATACTGATACTGACAGAACCAGCTACTCTGATACTGTTACTGACAGACCCAGCTACTCTGTTACTGACAGACCCAGCTACTCTGATACTGACAGACTCAGCTACTCTGATACTGATACTGACAGACCCAGCTACTCTGATACTGTTACTAACAGACCCAGCTACTCTGATACTGTTACTGACAGACCCAGCTACTCTGATACTGTTACTGACAGACCCAGCTACTCTGATACTGTTACTGACAGACCCAGCTACTCTGATACTGACAGACCCAGCTACTCTGTTACTGACAGACCCAGCTACTCTGATACTGATACTGACAGACCCAGCTACTCTGTTACTGA
The DNA here is from genome assembly GCF_023373465.1 of Oncorhynchus keta. Lineage (NCBI taxonomy): Eukaryota > Metazoa > Chordata > Actinopteri > Salmoniformes > Salmonidae > Oncorhynchus > Oncorhynchus keta. The sequence continues at coordinate 64,742 of NW_026285289.1, read as the reverse complement.
CAGACCCAGCTACTCTGATACTGTTACTGACAGACCCAGCTACTCTGATACTGATACTGACAGACCCAGCTACTCCGATACTGTTACTGACAGACCCAGCTACTCTGTTACTGACAGACCCAGCTACTCTGTTACTGACAGACCCAGCTACTCTGTTACTGACAGACCCAGCTACTCTGTTACTGACAGACCCAGCTACTCTGTTACTGACAGACCCAGTTACTCTGATACTGATACTGACAGACCCAGCTACTCTGATACTGTTACTGACAGACCCAGCTACTCTGATACTGACAGACCCAGCTACTCTGATACTGTTACTGACAGACCCAGCTACTCTGTTACTGACAGACCCAGCTACTCTGATATTGTTTCTGACAGACCCAGCTACTCTGATACTGTTACTGACAGACCCAGCTACTCTGATACTGTTACTGACAGACCCAGTTACTCTGATACTGTTACTGACAGACCCAGCTACTCTGATACTGACAGACCCAGCTACTCTGATACTGTTACTGACAGACCCAGCTACTCTGATACTGTTACTGACAGACCCAGCTACTCTGATACTGTTACTGACAGACCCAGCTACTCTGATACTGTTACGGACAGACCCAGCTACTCTGATACTGACAGACCCAGCTACTCTGATACTGTTACTGACAGACCCAGCTACTCTGTTACTGACAGACCCAGCTACTCTGATACTGTTACTGACAGACCCAGCTATTCTGATACTGTTACTGACAGACCCAGCTACTCTGATACTGTTACTGACAGACCCAGCTACTCTGATACTGTTACTGACAGACCCAGCTACTCTGATACTGTTACTGACAGACCCAGCTACTCTGATACTGTTACTGACAGACCCAGCTACTCAGATACTGATACTGACAGACCCAGCTACTCTGATACTGTTACTGACAGACCCAGCTACTCTGATACTGACAGACCCAGCTACTCTGATACTGTTACTGACAGACCCAGCTACTCTGATACTGATACTGACAGAACCAGCTACTCTGATACTGTTACTGACAGACCCAGCTACTCTGATACTGACAGACTCAGCTACTCTGATACTGATACTGGCAGACCCAGCTACTCTGATACTGTTACTAACAGACCCAGCTACTCTGATACTGTTACTGACAGACCCAGCTACTCTGATACTGTTACTGACAGACCCAGCTACTCTGATACTGTTACTGACAGACCCAGCTACTCTGATACTGACAGACCCAGCTACTCTGTTACTGACAGACCCAACTACTCTGATACTGTTACTGACAGACCCAACTACTCTGATACTGTTACTGACAGACCCAGCTACTCTGATACTGATACTGACAGACCCAGCTACTCTGTTACTGACAGACCCAGCTACTCTGATACTGTTACTGACAGACCCAGCTACTCTGATACTGATACTGACAGACCCAGCTACTCCGATACTGTTACTGACAGACCCAGCTACTCTGTTACTGACAGACCCAGCTACTCTGTTACTGACAGACCCAGCTACTCTGTTACTGACAGACCCAGCTACTCTGTTACTGACAGAACCAGCTATTCTGATACTGTTACTGACAGAACCAGCTACTCTGATACTGTTATTGACAGACCCAGCTACACTGTTACTGGCAGACCCAGCTACTCTGATACTGTTACTGACAGACCCAGCTACTCTGATACTGTTACTGACAGACCCAGCTACTCTGATACTGTTACTGACAGACCCAGTTACTCTGATACTGTTACTGACAGACCCAGCTACTCTGATACTGTTACTGACAGACCCAGCTACTCTGATACTGATACTGACAGACCCAGCTACTCTGATACTGATACTGACAGACCCAGCTACTCTGATACTGATACTGACAGACCCAGCTACTCTGATACTGATACTGACAGACCCAGCTACTCTGATACTGATACTGACAGACCCAGCTACTCTGATACTGATACTGACAGACCCAGCTACTCTGATACTGACAGACCCAGCTATTCTGATACTAACAGACCCAGCTACTCTGATACTGTTACTGACAGACCCAGCTACTCTGATACTGTTACTGACAGACCCAGCTATTCTGTTACTGACAGACCCAGCTACTCTGTTACTGACAGACCCAGCTACTCTGATACTGTTACTGACAGACCCAGCTACTCTGATACTGATACTGACAGACCCAGCTACTCCGATACTGTTACTGACAGACCCAGCTACTCTGTTACTGACAGACCCAGCTACTCTGTTACTGACAGACCCAGCTACTCTGTTACTGACAGAACCAGCTATTCTGATACTGTTACTGACAGAACCAGCTACTCTGATACTGTTACTGACAGACCCAGCTACACTGTTACTGACAGACCCAGCTACTCTGATACTGTTACTGACAGACCCAGCTACTCTGATACTGTTACTGACAGACCCAGCTACTCTGATACTGTTACTGACAGACCCAGCTACTCTGATACTGATACTGACAGACCAAGCTACTCTGATACTGATACTGACAGACCCAGCTACTCTGATACTGATACTGACAGACCCAGCTACTCTGATACTGATACTGACAGACCCAGCTACTCTGATACTGATACTGACAGACCCAGCTACTCTGATACTGACAGACCCAGCTATTCTGATACTAACAGACCCAGCTACTCTGATACTGTTACTGACAGACCCAGCTACTCTGATACTGTTACTGACAGACCCAGCTATTCTGTTACTGACAGACCCAGCTACTCTGTTACTGACAGACCCAGCTACTCTGTTACTGACAGACCCAGCTACTGTGATACTGTTACTGACAGACCCAGCTACTCTGATACTGATACTGACAGACCCAGCTACTCCGATACTGTTACTGACAGACCCAGCTACTCTGTTACTGACAGACCCAGCTATTCTGTTACTGACAGACCCAGCTACTCTGTTACTGACAGACCCAGCTACTGTGATACTGTTACTGACAGACCCAGCTACTCTGATACTGTTACTGACAGAACCAGCTACTCTGATACTGATACTGACAGACCCAGCTACTCTGATACTGTTACTGACAGACCCAGCTACTCTGATACTGATACTGACAGACCCAGCTACTCTGATACTGTTACTGACAGAACCAGCTACTCTGATACTGATACTGACAGACCCAGCTACTCTGATACTGTTACTGACAGACCCAGCTACTCTGATACTGGTACTGACAGACCCAGCTACTCTGATACTGATACTGACAGACCCAGCTACTCTGATACTGTTACTGACAGACCCAGCTACTCTGATACTGATACTGACAGACCCAGCTACTCTGATACTGTTACTGACTGACCCAGCTACTCTGTTACTGACAGACCCAGCTACTCTGATACTGATACTGACAGACCCAGCTACTCTGATACTGATACTGACAGACCCAGCTACTCTGATACTGTTACTGACAGACCCAGCTACTCTGAAACTCCTCCACAGGCCCCCCCTTAACCCCTCAAACCTGAAACCCAGCCCCCGCTTAACCCCTCCCTACAGAGCAGCAGCACTAGCTGAGTAAACCACAACTACACAAAAAGGACTCTGCATACATATGCAATCATCATATGCACACCCTCACACAGTACACAGGAAACCCACACTGACTTCCTGTTGCCGTTGCCATGGTGTTGCTGAACTTTCACACTGAGTGAATTTCTCACTCTGTTTATGTACTATTTGTTGTCCTACTAATCCTGAATAAAAGAGATTGTTAGATACAGAAATACATCCACAAAGACAAAGAACTACATTTGGTTTAGCTGTTAAAATACATCTGGCTTGGATGTACCGTCTCATCCACTCCAGAGCATCATGGTCATTGTAGTTTCTGGTTGTAGTTTCTGGCTACCTTCAAGTCTGGCTGCAAACTGGAGATGAAAGTGGGTGAGAGAAGTTGAGGGAGGTTCATCTGCCACAGTAGAAAGATGGACACTGTAGTGGTTTTACAACAGCAAGAGTCAGATACACATGACAGTGTCAACACATCCTCTATAGAGCATCATGGTTATTGTAGTTTCTGGTTGTAGTTTCTGGCTGTTTCAACATGACAGTAACAACACATCCTCTATAGAGCATTATGGTTATTGTAGTTTCTGGTTGTAGTTTCTGGCTGTTTCAACATGACATTGTCAACACAGCTGCTGGTGTTTCAGTCACATCCTTATTAGAGCATCATGGTTATTGTAGTTTCTGGTTAGTTTCTGGCTGTTTCAACATGACAGTGACAACACATCCTCTATAGAGCATCATGGTTATTGTAGTTTCTGGTTGTAGTTTCTGGCTGTTTCAACATGACATTGTCAACACAGTTATCAAAGTTTTTCATTATAAATGTGTAAATAAACGTTATTATAGCCCCATATCACTCACTGACAAACTGAAAACATAACGTGTGTATAATTAACTGGTTAGAGAGAGGTCATAAATATCACTTTCATTTATATCCCTTAAAGCTTGAGAATCACGACAAGGAGGTTCCTGTTTCAGTCACGTCTGTCACCACGTTCCAATAGGTCAAACAAAAACAGCCCAATGATTGGTTGACAAATAGTCCCTCCCACAATGCAGGTGATGGTGACATGGTCCAGTTGGTGAGAAGCAACTGCAGCGAATTCATCAAGATAGGTCTCTGTCTCAAGATAGGTCTCTGTCTCAAGATAGGTCTCTGTCTCAAGATAGGTCTCTGTCTCAAGATAGGTCTCTGTCTCAAGATAGGTCTCTGTCTCAAGATAGGTCTCTGTCTCAAGATAGGTCTCTGTCTCAAGATAGGTCTCTGTCTCAAGATAGGTCTCTGTCTCAAGATAGGTCTCTGTCTCAAGATAGGTCTCTGTCTCAAGATAGGCCTCTGTCTCAAGATAGGTCTCTGTCTCAAGATAGGTCTCTGTCTCAAGATAGGTCTCTGTCTCAAGATAGGTCTCTGTCTCAAGATAGGTCTCTGTCTCATGACAGGTCTCTGTCTCAAGATAGGCCTCTGTCTCAAGATAGGTCTCTGTGTCAAGATAGGTCTCTGTCTCAAGATAGGTCTCTGTCTCATGACAGGCCTCTGTCTCAAGATAGGTCTCTGTCTCAAGATAGGTCTCTGTCTCATGACAGGCCTCTGTCTCAAGATAGGCCTCTGTCTCAAGATAGGCCTCTGTCTCAAGATAGGTCTCTGTCTCAAGATAGGTCTCTGTCTCATGACAGGCCTCTGTCTCAAGATAGGTCTCTGTCTCAAGATAGGTCTCTGTCTCATGACAGGCCTCTGTCTCAAGATAGGCCTCTGTCTCAAGATAGACCTCTGTCTCAAGATAGGCCTCTGTCTCACGATAGGCCTCAGTCTCAAGATAGACCTCTCTCTCAAGATAGGCCTCTGTCTCAAGATAGGCCTCTGTCTCAAGATAGGCCTCTGTCTCAAGATAGACCTCTGTCTCAAGATAGACCTCTGTCTCAAGATAGGCCTCTGTCTCACGATAGGCCTCAGTCTCAAGATAGACCTCTGTCTCAAGATAGGCCTCTGTCTCATGACAGGCCTCTGTCTCAAGATAGGCCTCTGTCTCAAGATAGGCTCTCTGTCTCAAGATAGGCCTCAGTCTCAAGATAGGTCTCTCAAGATAGGCCTCTGTCTCAAGATAGGCCTCTGTCTCAAGATAGGCCTCTGTCTCAAGATAGGTCTCTGTCTCAAGATAGGCCTCTGTCTCAAGATAGGTCTCAAGATAGGCCTCTGTCTCAAGATAGGTCTCTGTCTCAAGATAGGTCTCTGTCTCAAGATAGGCCTCTGTCTCAAGATAGGTCTCTGTCTCAAGATAGGTCTCTGTCTCATGATAGGCCTCTGTCTCAAGATAGGCCTCTGTCTCAAGATAGGCCTCTGTCTCAAGATAGGCCTCTGTCTCATGATAGGCCTCTGTCTCAAGATAGGTCTCTGTCTCAAGATAGGCCTCTGTCTCAAGATAGGTCTCTGTCTCATGATAGACCTCTGTCTCAAGATAGGTCTCTGTCTCAAGACAGGCCTCTGTCTCAAGATAGGTCTCTGCCTCTGTCTCAAGATAGGCCTCTGTCTCAAGATAGGTCTCTGTCTGTCTCAAGTCTCTGTCTCAAGATAGGTCTCTGTCTCAAGATAGGTCTCTGTCTCATGACAGGCCTCTGTCTCAAGATAGGTCTCTCTGGTCTCTGTCTCAAGATAGGTCTCTGTCTCAAGATAGGTCTCTGTCTCAAGATAGGCCTCTGTCTCAAGATAGGTCTCTGTCTCATGACAGGCCTCTGTCTCAAGATAGGTCTCTGTCTCAAGACAGGCCTCTGTCTCAAGATAGGTCTCTGTCTCATGACAGGCCTCTGTCTCAAGATAGGTCTCTGTCTCATGACAGGCCTCTGTCTCAAGATAGGTCTCTCTCAAGATAGGTCTCTGTCTCAAGATAGGTCTCTGTCTCAAGATAGGCCTGTCTCAAGATATCTCTCAAGATAGGTCTCTGTCTCAAGATAGGTCTCTCTGTCTCAAGATAGGTCTCTGTCTCAAGATAGGTCTCTGTCTCAAGATAGGTCTCTGTCTCAAGATAGGTCTCTGTCTCAAGATATAAGATAGGCCTCTGTCTCAAGATAGGTCTCTGTCTCAAGATAGGTCTCTGTCTCAAGATAGGCCTCTGATAGGCCTCAAGATAGGCCTCTGTCTCAAGATAGGCCTCTGTCTCAAGATAGGCCTCTGTCTCAGATATTGGCCTCTGTCTCAAGATAGGCCTCTGTCTCAAGATAGGCCTCTGTCTCAAGATAGGTCTCTGTCTCAAGTCTTCTCTGTCAAGGATCAAAGTGACATCAAAATTATTGTTTGGTTCTTCATGTTGTGTTTAATGATGTTGCAGTAGGTTGACTTTGACCATGTGCTGCTAGTTAGTCTGGTTACTAGTCCAACGCTCTAACCACTGGGCTACCCTGCCGCCCCATGTGCTGCTAGTTCGTCTGGTTACTAGTCCAACGCTCTAACCACTGGGCTACCCTGCCGCCCCATGTGCTGCTAGTTAGTCTGGTTACTAGTCCAACGCTCTAACCACTGGGCTACCCTGCCGCCCCATGTGCTGCTAGTTAGTCTGGTTACTAGTCCAACGCTCTAACCACTGGGCTACCCTGCCGCCCCATGTGCTGCTAGTTAGTCTGGTTACTAGTCCAACGCTCTAACCACTGGGCTACCCTGCCGCCCCATGTGCTGCTAGTTAGTCTGGTTACTAGTCCAACGCTCTAACCACTGGGCTACCCTGCCGCCCCATGTGCTGCTAGTTAGTCTGGTTACTAGTCCAACGCTCTAACCACTGGGCTACCCTGCCGCCCCATGTGCTGCTAGTTAGTCTGGTTACTAGTCCAACGCTCTAACCACTGGGCTACCCTGCCGCCCCATGTGCTGCTAGTTAGTCTGGTTACTAGTCCAACGCTCTAACCACTGGGCTACCCTGCCGCCCCATGTGCTGCTAGTTAGTCTGGTTACTAGTCCAACGCTCTAACCACTAGGCTACCCTGCCGCCCCATGTGCTGCTAGTTAGTCTGGTTACTAGTCCAACGCTCTAACCACTAGGCTACCCTGCCGCCCCATGTGCTGCTAGTTAGGTGTTGCTATCTACAACGACCACCTCAAAGAAGCTGAATATTTTCCAGTGACGTCGTGTCTGTGTGAAACCTGTTCGATGCTAAACCCTCCCCTCTGTGTGAAACCTGACACTAAGAGTGTAGTGTGTACGTGTTGTAACTTCGCATCCTATCTTTGTCTATGGAGGATGATGGCATACTACAGCTCTCTGTTGTTGCTACAGCTCTCTGTTGTTGCTACAGCTCTCTGTTGTTGCCATAGCTGCCACAGCTCTCTGTTGTTGCCATAGCTCTCTGTTGTTGCCATAGCTCTCTGTTGTTGCCATAGCTCTCTGTTGTTGCCATAGCTCTCTGTTATTGCCATAGCTCTCTGTTGTTGCCATAGCTCTCTGTTCACTGTTGTTGCCATAGCTCTCTGTTGCCATAGCTCACTGCCATAGCTCTGCTCTTGTTGCCCATAGCTCTCTGTTAGCTCTGCCATAGCTCTCTGTTGTTGCCATAGCTCTCTGTTGTTGCCATAGCTCTCTGTTGTTGCCATAGCTCTCTGTTGTTGCCATAGCTCTCTGTTGTTGCTAGCTCTCTGTTATTGCCATAGCTCTCTGTTGTTGCCATAGCTCTCTGTTGTTGCCATAGCTCTCTGTTGCCCATAGCTCTGTTGTTGCCATAGCTCTCTGTTGTTGCCATAGCTCTCTGTTGTTGCCATAGCTCTCTGTTGTTGCCATAGCTTCTCTAGTTCTGTTGTTGCCATAGCTCTCTGTTGTTGCCATAGCTCTCTGTTGTTGCCATAGCTCTCTGTTGTTGCCATAGCTCTCTGTTGTTGCCATAGCTCTCTGTTGTTGCCATAGTTCTCTGTTGTTGCCATAGCTCTCTGTTATTGCCATAGCTCTCTGTTGTTGCCACAGCTCTCTGTTGTTGTCACAGCTCTCTGTTATTGCCATAGCTCTCTGTTGTTGCCATAGCTCTCTGTTATTGCCACAGCTCACTGTTATTGCCATAGCTCACTGTTGTTGCCATAGCTCTCTGTTGTTGCCACAGCTCACTGTTATGCCACTCCCTATTGTCCTCTGATAGCTGTGAGACCTATACCAGCCATCAATACCATCAGAGTGAGAGACCTATACCCTCCATCAATACCAACAGAGTGTGAGACCTATACCATCCATCAATACCAACAGAGTGTGAGACCTATACCAGCCATCAATACCAGCAGAGTGTGAGACCTATACCAGCCATCAATACCAGCAGAGTGAGAGACCTATACCCTCCATCAATACCAACAGAGTGTGAGACCTATACCATCCATCAATACCAACAGAGTGTGAGACCTATACCATCCATCAATACCAACAGAGTGTGAGACCTATACCAGCCATCAATACCAGCAGAGTGAGAGACCTATACCCTCCATCAATACCAACAGAGTGTGAGACCTATACCATCCATCAATACCAACAGAGTGTGAGACCTATACCAGCCATCAATACCATCAGAGTGAGACCTATACCAGCCATCAATACCAACAGAGTGTGAGACCTATACCATCCATCAATACCATCATCAGAGTGAGACCTATACCATCCATCAATACCAGCAGAGTGAGACCTATACCAGCCATCAATACCAACAGAGTGTGAGACCAATACCAGCCATCAATACCATCAGAGTGAGACCTATACCAGCCATCAATACCAGCAGAGTGTGAGACCTATACCAGCCATCAATACCAACAGAGTGTGAGACCTATACCAGCCATCAATACCATCAGAGTGTGAGACCTATACCAGCCATCAATACCATCAGAGTGTGAGACCTATACCAGCCATCAATACCAGCAGAGTGTGAGACCTATACCAGCCATCAATACCAACAGCAGAGTGTGAGACCTATACCAGCCATCAATACCAACAGAGTGTGAGACCTATACCAGCCATCAATACCATCAGAGTGAGACCTATACCAGCCATCAATACCAACAGAGTGTGAGACCTATACCAGCCATCAATACCAACAGAGTGTGAGACCTATACCAGCCATCAATACCAGCAGAGTGTGAGACCTATACCAGCCATCAATACCAACAGAGTGTGAGACCTATACCATCCATCAATACCAGTAGAGTGTGAGACCTATACCAGCCATCAATACCAGCAGAGTGTGAGACCTATACCAGCCATCAATACCATCAGAGTGTGAGACCTATACCAGCCATCAATACCATCAGAGTGAGACCCATACCATCCATCAATACCATCAAAGTGTGAGACCTATACCATCCATCAATACCATCAGAGTGTGAGACCTATACCAGCCATCAATACCATCAGAGTGAGACCTATACCAGCCATCAATACCAGCAGAGTGAGACCTATACCATCCATCAATACCATCAAAGTGTGAGACCTATACCATCCATCAATACCATCAGAGTGTGAGACCTATACCAGCCATCAATACCATCAGAGTGAGACCTATACCAGCCATCAATACCATCAGAGTGTGAGACCTGCCATCAATACCATCAGAGTGAGACCTATACCAGCCATCAATACCAGCAGAGTGTGAGACCTATACCATCCATCAATACCAACAGAGTGGGACCTATACCAGCCATCAATACCATCAGAGAGTGAGACCTATACCATCCATCAATACCAGCAGAGTGTGAGACCTATACCAGCCATCAATACCAGCAGAGTGTGAGACCTATACCATCCATCAATACCAGCAGAGTGTGAGACCTATACCATCCATCAATACCAGCAGAGTGTGAGACCAATACCATCCATCAATACCAGCAGAGTGTGAGACCTATACCAGCCATCAATACCATCAGAGTGTGAGACCAATACCAGCCATCAATACCAGCAGAGTGTGAGACCAATACCAGCCATCAATACCAGCAGAGTGTGACCTATACCATTCATCCTATGATAGGTTAGAGTTAGATAGACCTATACCATCCATCCTATGATAGGTTAGAGTTAGATAGACCTATACCATTCATCCTATGATAGATTAGAGTTAGATAGACCTATACAATCCATCCTAAGATAGGTTAGAGTTAGATAGACCTATACCATCCTATGATAGATTAGAGTTAGATAGACCTATACCATCCTATGATAGATTAGAGTTAGATAGACCTATACCATCCATCATATGATAGGTTAGAGTTAGATAGACCTATACCATTCATCCTATGATAGGTTAGAGTTAGATAGACCTATACCATCCATCCTATGATAGGTTAGAGTTAGATAGACCTATACCACCCTATGATAGGTTAGAGTTAGGTAGACCTATACCATTCATCCTATGATAGGTTCGAGTTAGATAGACCTATACCACCCTATGATAGGTTAGAGTTAGATAGACCTATACCATTCATCCTATGATAGGTTAGAGTTAGGTAGACCTATACCATTCATCCTATGATAGGTTAGAGTTAGATAGACCTATACCATTCATCCTATGATAGGTTAGAGTTAGATAGACCTATACCATTCATCCTATGATAGGTTAGAGTTAGATAGACCTATACCATCCATCCTATGATAGGTTAGAGTTAGGTAGACCTATACCACCCTATGATAGGTTAGAGTTAGGTAGACCTATACCACCCTATGATAGGTTAGAGTTAGATAGACCTATACCATTCATCCTATGATAGGTTCGAGTTAGATAGACCTATACCACCCTATGATAGGTTAGAGTTAGATAGACCTATACCATTCATCCTATGATAGGTTAGAGTTAGGTAGACCTATACCATTCATCCTATGATAGGTTAGAGTTAGATAGACCTATACCATTCATCCTATGATAGGTTAGAGTTAGATAGACCTATACCATTCATCCTATGATAGGTTAGAGTTAGATAGACCTATACCATTCATCCTATGATAGGTTAGAGTTAGATAGACCTATACCACCCTATGATAGGTTAGAGTTAGATAGACCTATGCCATTCATCCTATGATAGGTTAGAGTTAGATAGACCTATACAATTCATCCTATGATAGATTAGAGTTAGATAGACCTATACCATTCATCCTATGATAGGTTAGAGTTAGATAGACCTATACCATTCATCCTATGATAGGTTAGAGTTAGATACACCTATACCACCCTATGATAGGTTAGAGTTAGATAGACCTATACCATTCATCCTATGATAGGTTAGAGTTAGATACACCTATACCATTCATCCTATGATAGATTAGAGTTAGATAGACATATACCACCCTATGATAGGTTAGAGTTAGATAGACCTATACCATTCATCCTATGATAGATTAGAGTTATATAGACCTATACCATTCATCCTATGATAGGTTAGAGTTAGATAGACCTATACCATTCATCCTATGATAGGTTAGAGTTAGATAGACCTATACCATTCATCCTATGATAGATTAGAGTTAGATAGACCTATACCATTCATCCTATGATAGGTTAGAGTTAGATAGACCTATACCATTCATCCTATGATAGATTAGAGTTAGATAGACCTATACCATTCATCCTATGATAGGTTAGAGTTAGATAGACCTATACCATTCATCCTATAATAGGTTAGAGTTAGATAGACCTATACCATTCATCCTATGATAGGTTAGAGTTAGATAGACCTATACCATCCATCAATACCAGCAGAGTGTGAGACCTATACCATCCATCAATACCAGTAGAGTGTGAGACCTATACCATCCATCAATACCAGTAGAGTGTGAGACCTATACCATCCATCAATACCAGTAGAGTGTGAGACCTATACCATCCATCAATACCAGTAGAGTGTGAGACCTATACCAGCCATCAATACCAGTAGAGTGTGAGACCTATACCATCCATCAATACCAGCAGAGTGTGAGACCTATACCAGCCATCAATACCAGTAGAGTGTGAGACCTATACCAGCCATCAATACCAACAGAGATTGAGACCTATACCAGCCATCAATACCAGCAGAGTGTGAGACCTATACCAGCCATCAATACCAACAGAGTGTGAGACCTATACCAGCCATCAATACCAACAGAGTGTGAGACCTATACCAGCCATCAATACCAGTAGAGTGTGAGACCTATACCAGCCATCAATACCAGCAGAGTGTGAGACCTATACCATCCATCAATACCAGCAGAGTGTGAGACCTATACCAGCCATCAATACCAGTAGAGTGTGAGACCTATACCATCCATGATAGGTTAGAGTTAGATAGACCTATACCATTCATCCTATGATAGGTTAGAGTTAGATAGACCTATACCATCCATCCTATGATAGGTTAGAGTTAGATAGACCTATACCATTCATCCTATGATAGGTTAGAGTTAGGTAGACCTATACAATCCATCCTATGATAGGTTAGAGTTAGATAGACCTATACCATTCATCCTATGATAGGTTAGAGTTAGATAGACCTATACCATTCATCCTATGATAGGTTAGAGTTAGATAGACCTATACCATTCATCCTATGATAGGTTAGAGTTAGATAGACCTATACCATTCATCCTATGATAGGTTAGAGTTAGATAGACCTATACCATTCATCCTATGATAGGTTAGAGTTAGATAGACCTATACCATTCATCCTATGATAGGTTAGAGTTAGATAGACCTATACCATTCATCCTATGATAGGTTAGAGTTAGGTAGACCTATACCATTCATCCTATGATAGGTTAGAGTTAGATAGACCTATACCATTCATCCTATGATAGGTTAGAGTTAGATAGACCTATACCATTCATCCTATGATAGGTTAGAGTTAGATAGACCTATACCATCCATCCTATGATAGGTTAGAGTTAGATAGACCTATACCATTCATCCTATGATAGGTTAGAGTTAGATAGACCTATACCATTCATCCTATGATAGGTTAGAGTTAGATAGACCTATACCATCCATCCTATGATAGGTTAGAGTTAGATAGACCTATACCATCCTATGATAGGTTAGAGTTAGATAGACCTATACCATCCTATGATAGGTTAGAGTTAGATAGACCTATACCATCCATCCTATGATAGGTTAGAGTTAGATAGACCTATACCATCCATCCTATGATAGGTTAGAGTTAGATAGACCTATACCATCCTATGATAGGTTAGAGTTAGATAGACCTATACCATCCATCCTATGATAGGTTAGAGTTAGATAGACCTATACCAGACCTATATCACCCTATGATAGGTTAGAGTTAGATAGACCTATACCATTCATCCTATAATAGGTTAGAGTTAGATAGACCTATACCATTCATCCTATGATAGGTTAGAGTTAGATAGACCTATACCATCCATCCTATGATAGGTTAGAGTTAGATAGACCTATACCATCCATCCTATGATAGGTTAGAGTTAGATAGACCTATACCAGACCTATATCACCCTATGATAGGTTAGAGTTAGATAGACCTATACCATTCATCCTATGATAGGTTAGAGTTAGATAGACCTATACCATCCATCCTATGATAGGTTAAAGTTAGATAGACCTATACCATTCATCCTATGATAGGTTAGAGTTAGATAGACCTATACCATTCATCCTATGATAGGTTAGAGTTAGATAGACCTATACCACCCTATGATAGGTTAGAGTTAGATAGACCTATACCATTCATCCTATGATAGGTTAGAGTTAGATAGACCTATACCATTCATCCTATGATAGGTTAGAGTTAGATAGACCTATACCACCCTATGATAGGTTAGAATTAGATAGACCTATACCATTCATCCTATGATAGGTTAGAGTTAGATAGACCTATACCATTCATCCTATGATAGGTTAGAGTTAGATAGACCTATACCATCCATCCTATGATAGGTTAGAGTTAGATAGACCTATACCATCCATCCTATGATAGGTTAGAGTTAGATAGACCTATACCATTCATCCTATGATAGGTTAGAGTTAGGTAGACCTATACCATCCATCCTATGATAGGTTAGAGTTAGATAGACCTATACCATTCATCCTATGATAGGTTAGAGTTAGATAGACCTATACCATCCATCCTATGATAGGTTAGAGTTAGATAGACCTATACCATCCATCCTATGATAGGTTAGAGTTAGATAGACCTATACCAGACCTATATCACCCTATGATAGGTTAGAGTTAGATAGACCTATACCATCCATCCTATGATAGGTTAGAGTTAGATAGACCTATACCATTCATCCTATGATAGGTTAGAGTTAGATAGACCTATACCATCCTATGATAGATTAGAGTTAGATAGACCTATACCATCCATCCTATGATAGGTTAGAGTTAGATAGACCTATACCACCCTATGATAGGTTAGAGTTAGATAGACCTATACCATCCATCCTATGATAGGTTAGAGTTAGATAGACCTATACCATTCATCCTATGATAGGTTAGAGTTAGGTAGACCTATACCATTCATCCTATGATAGGTTAGAGTTAGATAGACCTATACCATCCATCCTATGATAGGTTAGAGTTAGATAGACCTATACCATCCTATGATAGGTTAGAGTTAGATAGACCTATACCACCCTATGATAGGTTAGAGTTAGATAGACCTATACCATCCTATGATAGATTAGAGTTAGATAGACCTATACCATTCATCCTATGATATATTAGAGTTAGATAGACCTATACCATTCATCCTATGATAGGTTAGAGTTAGATAGACCTATACCATCCATCCTATGATAGGTTAGAGTTAGATAGACCTATACCATTCATCCTATGATAGATTAGAGTTAGATAGACCTATACAATCCATCCTAAGATAGGTTAGAGTTAGATAGACCTATACCATCCTATGATAGATTAGAGTTAGATAGACCTATACCACCCTATGATAGGTTAGAGTTAGATAGACCTATACCATTCATCCTATGATAGGTTAGAGTTAGATACACCTATACCATTCATCCTATGATAGGTTAGAGTTAGATACACCTATACCATTCATCCTATAATAGGTTAGAGTTAGATAGACCTATACCATCCATCCTATGATAGGTTAGAGTTAGATAGACCTATACCATTCATCCTATGATAGGTTAGAGTTAGATAGACCTATACCATTCATCCTATGATAGATTAGCGTTAGATACACCTATACCATTCATCCTATAATAGGTTAGAGTTAGATAGACCTATACCATTCATCCTATGATAGATTAGAGTTAGATAGACCTATACCATCCTATGATAGGTTAGAGTTAGATAGACCTATACCATTCATCCTATGATAGGTTAGAGTTAGATACACCTATACCATTCATCCTATGATAGGTTAGAGTTAGATAGACCTATACCATTCATCCTATGATAGGTTAGAGTTAGATAGACCTATACCATTCATCCTATGATAGATTAGAGTTAGATAGACCTATACCATTCATCCTATGATAGGTTAGAGTTAGATAGACCTATACCATTCATCCTATGATAGGTTAGAGTTAGATAGACCTATACCATTCATCCTATGATAGGTTAGAGTTAGATAGACCTATACCATTCATCCTATGATAGGTTAGAGTTAGATAGACCTATACCATTCATCCTATGATAGGTTAGAGTTAGGTAGACCTATACCATTCATCCTATGATAGGTTAGAGTTAGGTAGACCTATACCATTCATCCTATGATAGGTTAGAGTTAGATAGACCTATACCATCCATCCTATGATAGGTTAGAGTTAGATAGACCTATACCATTCATCCTATGATAGGTTAGAGTTAGATAGACCTATACCATCCATCCTATGATAGGTTAGAGTTAGATAGACCTATACCATTCATCCTATGATAGGTTAGAGTTAGGTAGACCTATACCATTCATCCTATGATAGGTTAGAGTTAGGTAGACCTATACCATTCATCCTATGATAGGTTAGAGTTAGGTAGACCTATACCATTCATCCTATGATAGGTTAGAGTTAGATAGACCTATACCATTCATCCTATGATAGGTTAGAGTTAGGTAGACCTATACCATTCATCCTATAATAGGTTAGAGTTAGGTAGACTTATACCATCCTATGATAGGTTAGAGTTAGGTAGACCTATACCATCCATCCTATGATAGGTTAGAGTTAGATAGACCTATACCATCCATCCTATGATAGGTTAGAGTTAGATAGACCTATACCATCCATCCTATGATAGGTTAGAGTTAGGTAGACCTATACCATTCATCCTATGATAGGTTAGAGTTAGGTAGACCTATACCATCCATCCTATGATAGGTTAGAGTTAGATAGACCTATACCATCCATCCTATGATAGGTTAGAGTTAGGTAGACCTATACCATTCATCCTATGATAGGTTAGAGTTAGGTAGACCTATACCATTCATCCTATGATAGGTTAGAGTTAGATAGACCTATACCATTCATCCTATGATAGGTTAGAGTTAGGTAGACCTATACCATTCATCCTATGATAGGTTAGAGTTAGATAGACCTATACACCATTACAGGAAGTTTGTAATACTTTATTTTTCTATGGAATATTTTAAACTTCCAATCTCTCTCTCATGAAAATGAGACCTGAAGTTTTTTTATACGAGTCCTTAAAAAAAAAGTTATTCCATTTTTTTTCCAAGTTTTTAACCCGGGGTCATTTTGGACCCCAAATTAGTCATTATTGCAAAGGGACACTGTATGTCAAAGCACCTACACTTGTTTTATTTATTAATTTACATTTTGTAACACAAGTAAATGGTTTCAATTCCCCCCGAATAAGCCTTTTTTTAAATCACATTTCTCGTCTAATTTGATGTTTCAGAAGATATGTTTTTTGTTTGTTTTTTCATGTTTTGAACATATATTTTGATCAATTTCATCCATAGTCTCTTGTTATGAACATTAGTCTGTTATTCATTCCAAAATGTTGTGTTTCTGTAGTATTCAGAGGCTGACATACCGGTACGACCTAATATGGCCACCGATATAGGCCATACGTACGCCGGGGCCATACGTACACCGGGGCCATATGTACACCGGGGCCATACATACGCCGGGGCCATACGCGCGCCGGGCCATACGTACGCCCGGGGCCATACGTACGCCGGGGCCATACGGGGGCCATACGTACGCCGGGGCCATACGTACACCCGGGGCCATACGTACGCCGGGGCCATACGTACGCCGGGGCCATACGTACGCTACGTACACCGGGGCCATACGTACACCGGGGCCATACGTACACCGGGCCATACGTACGCTCGGGGCCATACGTACGCCGGGCCATACGTACGCCGGGGCCATACGTACGCCGGGGCCATACGCACGCCGGGGCCATACGCGCCGCCATACGTACACCGGGGCCATACGCACGCCGGGGCCATACGCACGCCGGGGCCATACGTACGCCGGGGCCATACGCACACCGGGGCCATACGCACACCGGGGCCATACGCGCTCCGGGGCCATACGCACGCCGGGGCCATACGCGCTCCGGGGCCATACGCACACCGGGGCCATACGCACGCCGGGGCCATACGCACGCCCGGGGCCATACGTACGCCGGGGCCATACGTACGCCGGGGCCATACGTACGCCGGGGCCATACGTACGCCGGGGCCATACGTACGCCGGGGCCATACGTACGGGGCCATACGTACGCCGGGCCATACGCCCATACGTACGCCCGGGGCCATACGTACGCCGGGGCCATACGTACACCGGGGCCATACGTACACCGGGGCCATACGTACACCGGGGCCATACGTACACCGGGGCCATACGTACGCCGCCATACGTACACCGCCATACGGGGCCATACGTACACCGGGGCCATACGTACGCCGGGGCCATACGTACGCCGGGGCCATACGTACGCCGGGGGCCATACGTACACCGGGGCCATACGTACACCGGGGCCATACGTACGCCGGGGCCATACGTACGCCAGGGTGGCTCTATACCTTTTCAGGTACATACAAAAGATACATACATCTACAGGTAATTGCCAAAATAAAGGAAACACCAACACAAAGTGTTTTAATAGGGCGAATAAGGTTTCAATAGTTTTTATGCTCCTCGAACCCTTCAGTAGCCAATGCTTTCAGTAAGACTTTTGAATTCCTCATTTACTCAAATGTTTCCATTATTCTGGCAGTCACCTCGGTACCAAATGTGGTGCTTTTATCACAAACTGTACCATTGAGTTGAATTTCTTCTTAGTCTGAAGAAGAAGAAAAAATTTACTAAAAAAGCGTAGCTGCACCACTAGAAAACAAAATAGAGATTATTTTCCATTCCTCCATATTAACACAGAAATCATCAGTTAATTGTGTTTGTCATTAACTAGGTGCTTGACAAAGTTTGACAACAGCAGTTTCCATGGTTTCATACAAACACCTAGCCTATTGTTAAAGTTTACTGAAAGTAGCTCAGTAAAGCTTTCAACCACATTCTCAAAAGAGTTACACAATGAAGTCAAGTTAATTATACCACAGCACAATATAATATTTTATTAAAAAAATATATTTATTACAGGTATATATATTCACCAAATACATTAGTAGCTGAATCTAAAATTGAAAATCCATTTGCTCTGGAGGCCACCACATAGCGGGCTCAGGGATTCGAACCAGCAACCCTTCGGTTACTGGCCCAACGCTCTTCACCTGATCTGGATCCTGGTGTTGATCTCCAGATGTTTCGGCTCCTCATTCCTGCTGTCTTCTGGTTGGGAAAAATACACGGTGTGACAGGACCTTTCTGCTACTCATATCAGTTTGTGTTTTAACTCATCAACCAGTACACTGTCATCTCTGTCACCATCTAAACCACACCCTCTTACCATCTAAACCACACCCTCTTACCATCTAAACCACACCCTCTTACCATCTAAACCACACCCTCTTACCATATAAACCACACACTCTTACCATCTAAACCACACCCTCTTACCATCTAAACCACACCCTCTTACCATATAAACCACACACTCTTACCATATAAACCACACCCTCTTACCATATAAACCACACCCTCTTACCATCTAAACCACACACTCTTACCATCTAAACCACACCCTCTTACCATCTAAACCACACCCTCTTACCATATAAACCACACACACCATATAAACCACACTCTTACCATGTGTGTGCCTCTTGTGTGTGTAAACCACACCCTGTGTGTGTGTGTATAAACCACACGTGCCTCTGTGTGTGTGTGTGTGTGTGTGTGTGTGTGTGTGTGTGTGTGTGTAAACCACACCTCTGTGTGTGTGTGTATAAACCACACCCTGTGTGTGTATGTGTGTGTGTGTGTGTGTGTGTGTGTGTGTGTGTGTGTGTGTGTGTGTGTGTGTGTGTGTGTGTGTGTGTGTGTGTGTGTGTGTGTGTGTGTGTGTGTGTGTGTGTGTGTGTGTGTGTGTGTGTGTGTGTGTGTGTGTGTGTGTGTGTGTGTGTGTGTGTGTGTGTGTGCATGCCTGTGTGTGTGTGTGTTTGCAAAGTGCATGCTTAGGTGAGTCTGTGGTTGGGCGTAGGAGGCCTGCAGAAAACCACAACTGTTTCCACTGACTTTATGACCTGTGTGATCTTAGCAAGTGATTAGATGAGACAGTGCAGCAATACCATTCAATGTCCCCAGTAGAAGTACTATTAAAGGGAAGGTCCCCAGTAGAAGTTGTATTAAAGGGAATGTCTGAAGGGTAACCAGGCAACCAGATAGCAACCTAAACACATTGTCTTGATTGGGACATCGTCCAGCACCAATCTCCACCTATTCTGTATGTGGTCTGAACAGACATGGGTTCAAATACTATTTGAAATCATTTCAAATAGTTAAATTGGTGCTTGATTGAGCATGCCTGGCTAAACGGACCAATAGAACGGTCTCAAACCGCAACCATCCAGGCAGGCCAGAGCAAACGCTCAAGGTATTTGAAAGATTTCAAATAGTATCTGAACCCAGGTGTGGTGTGAGCTTCCCACACGAGTGACTAAACGAGCATCAAGAGGTTCAACAAAGGTGTTAAATGATGACGGCCTCCTACACATAGAGATGGGTAGAGGGCGCTTGTTGACACAAAGCAGGTTGTAGCATGGGCAGTAATCATTGAAGAAGTCCACGGAAACCTTGATGGCAGAAGCTAGGGGAGGGCCCTCTTTCTAACTCTATGCTCCTACGCTGGAGTGGAAATACCCCTCTGCTGTGCTACTCTCAGACAGTCTCCACCAGACCCTAGGATGAGTAGGCTGTTTATCGCTCTGATCACACTGTTAAGTGAGTAAACGTTTACATTATTGGTCTATATTGATCAATTCCAGATGATAACATATGGTTCTCCATTATTTCAAGGTAAAAATTAGATGTATTTTATTTTAAGTTATTTTGACAGAGTTCAATCTGTGGTCTATTCTGTGTATTGCATAGGAGAGCATGTGTATTGTAAAGGGGCCTGTTTTTTAGTCTTTAACAGTAGCTTGTAGCTTCATAGCGTTGATCCTAACACTGTTCTTCTGCTACCTGTAGGTGCTGTTTCCTCCAGTCAGTTCATCCTAACACTGTTCCTCTGCTACCTGTAGGTGCTGTTTCCTCCAGTCAGTTCATCCTAACACTGTTCCTCTGCTACCTGTAGGTGCTGTTTCCTCCAGTCAGTTCATCCTAACACTGTTCCTCTGCTACCTGTAGGTGCTGTTTCCTCCAGTCAGTTCATCCTAACACTGTTCCTCTGCTACCTGTAGGTGCTGTTTCCTCCAGTCAGTTCATCCTAACACTGTTCCTCTGCTACCTGTAGGTGCTGTTTCCTCCAGTCAGTTCATCCTAACACTGTTCCTCTGATACCTGTAGGTGCTGTTTCCTCCAGTCAGTTCATCCTAACACTGTTCCTCTGCTACCTGTAGGTGCTGTTTCCTCCAGTCAGTTCATCCTAACACTGTTCCTCTGCTACCTGTAGGTGCTGTTTCCTCCAGTCAGTTCATCCTAACACTGTTCCTCTGCTACCTGTAGGTGCTGTTTCCTCCAGTCAGTTCATCCTAACACTGTTCCTCTGCTACCTGTAGGTGCTGTTTCCTCCAGTCAGTTCCTAACACTGTTCCTCTGCTACCTGTAGGTGCTGTTTCCTCCAGTCAGTTCATCCTAACACTGTTCCTCTGCTACCTGTAGGTGCTGTTTCCTCCAGTCAGTTCATCCTAACACTGTTCCTCTGCTACCTGTAGGTGCTGTTTCCTCCAGTCAGTTCATCCTAACACTGTTCCTCTGCTACCTGTAGGTGCTGTTTCCTCCAGTCAGTTCATCCTAACACTGTTCCTCTGCTACCTGTAGGTGCTGTTTCCTCCAGTCAGTTCATCCTAACACTGTTCCTCTGCTACCTGTAGGTGCTGTTTCTCCAGTCAGCTCCTAACACTGTTCCTCTGCTACCTGGGTGCTGTTTCCTCCAGTCAGTTTCCTAACACTGTTCCTGCTACCTGTAGGTGCTGTTTCCTCCAGTCAGTTCATCCTAACACTGTTCCTCTGCTACCTGTAGGTGCTGTTTCCTCCAGTCAGTTCATCCTAACACTGTTCCTCTGCTACCTGTAGGTGCTGTTTCCTCCAGTCAGTTCATCCTAACACTGTTCCTCTGCTACCTGTAGGTGCTGTTTCCTCCAGTCAGTTCATCCTAACACTGTTCCTCTGCTACCTGTAGGTGCTGTTTCCTCCAGGCAGGATGGGATCTCTGCAGCAGAGGTGGAGCTGAGAGTCCGACCAGGAGACAATGTCGTTCTTCACTGTGACGTCAGACACAACGTAGAAACAGTCTGGATCAGAAACTGTTCTGGTGGGAGTGAAACGTTCCTCTGCGAGGTGTCTGTCTTCAAGTCTCTACAGATCCCTGTCCCACGCTCCTCACCTTCCTATGGAGGCGGACTCTGAGATTCTATGACTTGCTGATTGAGAACATCGCTGAGTCTGACCTGGGACTGTACTCCTGCAGCACCATGGGGAGAGAAGAGGAGAAGAGATCCGACCAGGTTGTGTATTACCTGGAGGTCTACCTCTATGGAAACATCACCACTGGTTTCCTTGGTGAGAACAGACTCCTTCTTATTTACATGTTTCTGTTCAAACGATTGGTTTCATTTGGTGGGAAAAAAGTATATAAAAAGTGTAGAAATGTATTTTATGTGGCTAAAATGTCAACAATATCAGTGTAAACACAATATTTCCATTTCGCTTGGTGTCATGTGTAAAGGGACTCACTGATTGGTTGGTCTGAAAAGAACATAGAAAGTTGCCCAGTGATGATGTACCTCCCCATTAAACAGAGAACAACCAGGACACCCCTGAATGTGGTCTGAGCTGGGTCCTGGTACTGACCTCCAAATCTCTGTTCCTGCTCCTCATTCCTGCTGCCTTCTGGGTCGACAAAATACACAGTGAGTCACGAGGACATTAGGGGGGGGGGGGCTCCATTTCTACTGATATCAGTTAGTTTTGTTACGTATCAAGGTGTTTGTCGTGTCAGCAGTTGATGTTATCCTTCAGTAACACAAACCCCGAAGCAAATCAGCGGGAGAAAAAAACGTGGTTTATTCAAAGAGAACGAATCATAGACGTTATGCTGGGAAGTAGATGGTGGATGTTCCTTCTTCCCTGTCCTCAGTGATTCTCTCCTCTGTGATTCTCTCCTTAGTGATTCTCTCCTCTGTGATTCTCTCCTTAGTGATTCTCTCCTCTGTGATTCTCTCCTCAGTGATTCTCTCCTCAGTGATTCTCTCCTCAGTGATTCTCTCCTCAGTGATTCTTAGTGATTCTCTCCTCAGTGATTCTCTCCTCTGTGATTCTCTCCTCAGTGATTCTCTCCTCAGTGATTCTCTCCTCAGTGATTCTCTCCTCAGTGATTCTGTGATTCTCTCCTCAGTGATTCTCTCCTCAGTGATTCCTCCTCAGTGATTCTCTCCTCATTCTCTCCTCGTTCTCTCCTCAGATTCTCTCCTCAGTGATTCTCTCCTCAGTGATTCTGTCCTCAGTGATTCTCAGTGATTCTCTCCTCAGTGATTCTGTCCTCAGTGATTCTCTCCTCAGTGATTCTCTCCTCAGTGATTCTCTCCTCAGTGATTCTGTCCTCAGTGATTCTCTCCTCAGTGATTCTGTCCTCAGTGATTCTCTCCTCAGTGATTCTGTCCTCAGTGATTCTCTCCTCAGTGATTCTGTCCTCAGTGATTCTGTCCTCAGTGATTCTCTCCTCAGTGATTCTGTCCTCCTCAGTGATTCTCTCCTCAGTGATTCTCTCTCAGTGATTCTCTCCTCAGTGATTCTCTCCTCAGTGATTCTCTCCTCAGTGATTCTGTCCTCAGTGATTCTCTCCTTAGTGATTCTCTCCTCAGTGATTCCTCCACAGTGATTCTGTCCTTAGTGATTCTCTCCTCTGTGATTCTCTCCTCAGTGATTCTCTCCTCAGTGATTCTCTCCTCAGTCATTCTCTCCTCAGTCATTCTCTCCTCAGTGATTCCTCCACAGAACAAAGGGACAGGGTGTCATTTATAACCCCCCAACGCTAGCCTGTGGTCGACCAATTAGAATTCCTTGCAGTAAAATTGGGCCAATGGCCACAAAACAAGTATCCTGTTACAGGCTGAATGTATAGACGATTTGGACCAATGAAAGCTCGACGTGTAGACGATTTGGACCAATGAAAGCTCGACGTGTAGCTATGAGTCCCGGACTGAAATTCCTACACAGATGTTGACCTGAAAAACAACTTATTTCCATTGGTCATTATTGACCTATTGACCTCTAGTCCTCTGTGTTGTGTTTTATCTGAAAATATTGTTACAGTCCCTTACTGAATGACATGTCTGTTCTTCCCTGCTGATTACGACGACTGTCTGTTGACGTGTGTACTAGTTTTAATGTTTGTTTTTTTGTTATATTAGGAGCCAGGAGGAATGCCTGAAAATAACCAGAGACCAGTCAGTCTCCATGACAACCACTGCAGTTGTTACGTCCCCTGAGAGATATACAGTGGGGCAAAAAAAGTATTTAGTCAGCCACCACTTGTGCAAGTTCTCCCACTTAAAAAGATGAGAGAGGCCTGTAATTTTCATCATAGGTACACTTCAACTATGACAGACAAAATGAGAAGAAAAAAATCCAGAAAATCACACTGTAGGATTTTTAATGAATTTATTTGCAAATTATGGTGGAAAATAAGTATTTGGTCAATAACAAAAGTTTATCTCAATACTTTGTCATTGCCAACAAAGGGTATATAACAGAGGTCAAACAAGGTTTTCACACACTGTTGCTGGTATTTTGGCCCATTCCTCTATGCAGATCTCCTCTAGAGCAGTGATGTTGTGGGGCTGTTGCTGGACAACACAGACTTTCAACTCCCTCCAAAGATTTTCTATGGGGTTGAGATCTGGAGACTGGCTAGGCCACTCCAGGACCTTGAAATGCTTCTTACGAAGCCACTCCTTCGTTGCCCAGGCGGTGTGTTTGGGATCATTGTCATGCTGAAAGACCCAGCCCCGTTTCATCTTCAATGCCCTTGCTGATGGAAGGAGGTTTTCACTCAAAATCAGTGCTGTTTTTCTAGAAAATTGTGCATTTTGTTAATGGAGCCTTTAGGCTTTATGTCTTTTGATTAAAGTTGTGTGTCACCCACTAGGTGTTTTAGAACAATTAAATATATTCCCTTATAAAAAAATGTGAATTCTCAATTATGTAAAAAGGTTATCTTGACTTTTATCTGTAGCTATGTTTTAGCATTTTATTTGAGAATATACTGCCACCAAGCAATAAATACTTACAAAACAATGAAAACATTTGAAATGTTGTTAAAATTAATTTTTTTAATTCATCATTATCAATGCATACAAAGTTTCCTTTCAATAAAGTATTTTAGTGCAGGTCCTTTTCTGGGACCTTGACTTGGTCAAGACTTTCTTTAGATATAGTTGACTCTATCCTAGACAACCAAGACTTTCTTTAGATATAGTTGACTCTATCCTAGACAACCAAGACTTTCTTTAGATATAGTTGACTCTATCCTAGACACCCAAGACTTTCTTTAGATATAGTTGACTCTATCCTAGACACCCAAGACTTTCTTTAGATATAGTTGACTCTATCCTAGACACCCAAGACTTTCTTTAGATATAGTTGACTCTATCCTAGACACCCAAGACTTTCTTTAGATATAGTTGACTCTATCCTAGACACCCAATACTTTCTTTAGATATAGTTGACTCTATCCTAGACACCCAAGACTTTCTTTAGATATAGTTGACTCTATCCTAGACACCCAAGACTGTAAAACAGTTGAATAAAAACTAACGTCCATTTTAGATAAGTTGACAAACAAGTAAAACACATGTAATGACTTTTTTAGATAAAGCTCAGTTTTGAAAACTAACCAAAGGCACCTTCAAACACCCTAGAAACAAATCACCTTGAAAAGAAAAACTGACGCTCTCCAAAACAGTTAACAATTCCAAAACAAGCAAATTTAAGATACATTTTGTTTTAAAAAAAAGCTCAATAAAATACATTTTATTTAATTAACAAACAAGTTCCTAGATGTAATGAAAAAACTGTTTTACAGTTAACCCAGGTTTTAGACCAAACTTCCCCCAAAGGCACCTTCCTAGGCCAGTTAACCCATCACCTTGAAAAGTTAAACTGTTCCTAGGCCAGTTAACCCACTGATAAAGAACAGTTAACAATTCTCAAAAACAAGCAAACTGTTAAATTAGATACATTTAACCCACTGTTTTAAAAAGTTAACCTCAGTTCCTAAAGAAACCAAAACCAACTGTTCTAGACCAGTTAACCCACTGGGACACTAACCAGTTAACTGTTGCTAGATCAGTTAACCCACTGTTCTGAGGCCAGTTAACCCAACCTGTCCAGTTAACTGTTCCTAGGCCAGTTAACCCACTGATCCTAGACCAGTTAACTGTTCCTAGGCCAGTTAACCCACTGTTCCTAGGCCAGTTAACCCACTGTTCCTAGGCCAGTTAACCCACTGTTCCTAGGCCAGTTAACCCACTGTTCCTAGACCAGTTAACCCACTGTTCCTAGACCAGTTAACCCACTGTTCCTAGGCCAGTTAACCCACTGTTCCTAGACCAGTTAACCCACTGTTCCTAGGCCAGTTAACCCACTGTTCCTAGACCAGTTAACCCACTGTTCCTAGGCCAGTTAACCCACTGTTCCTAGGCCAGTTAACCCACTGTTCCTAGGCCAGTTAACCCACTGTTCCTAGGCCAGTTAACCCACTGTTCCTAGGCCAGTTAACCCACTGTTCCTAGACCAGTTAACCCACTGTTCCTAGGCCAGTTAACCCACTGTTCCTAGGCCAGTTAACCAGTTCCTAACCCACTGTTAACCCACTGTTCTAGGCCAGTTAACCCACTGTTCCTAGGCCAGTTAACCCACTGTTCCTAGACCATTAACCCACTGTTCCTAGGCCAGTTAACCCACTGTTCCTAGGCCAGTTAACCCACTGTTCCTAGGCCAGTTAACCCACTGTTCCTAGGCCAGTTAACCCACTGTTCCTAGGCCAGTTAACCCACTGTTCCTAGGCCAGTTAACCCACTTTCCTAACCAGCACTGTTCCTAGACCAGTTAACCCACTTTCCTAGGCCAGTTAACCCACTGTTCCTAGGCCAGTTAACCCACTG
This sequence comes from Oncorhynchus keta, assembly GCF_023373465.1. NCBI lineage: Eukaryota > Metazoa > Chordata > Actinopteri > Salmoniformes > Salmonidae > Oncorhynchus > Oncorhynchus keta. Next base: position 37,503 of record NW_026285289.1, on the reverse strand, counting down.
TTCCTAGGCCAGTTAACCCACTGTTCCTAGGCCAGTTAACCCACTGTTCCTAGGCCAGTTAACCCACTGTTCCTAGGCCAGTTAACCCACTGTTCCTAGGCCAGTTAACCCACTGTTCCTAGGCCAGTTAACCCACTGTTCCCTGGGAAAGTTAAATGTTTCAACTAGGCCAGTTAACCCCCTCTACTGTTCCTAGACCAGTTAAACCAAACTGTTCCTAGGCCATTAACCCACTGTTCTAGACCAAAAAGGTTAACCCACTGTTCCTAGGAACCATTGAGAAGCACTGTGACTGATTAACCAAAAGTTCTAGGCCATTGGCCAGTTAACCCACTGTTCCTGACCATTAACCCACTGTTCCTAGGAACCATTAACCCACTGTGACTGAACTGACCAGTTAACCCACTGTTCCTAGGAACCATTGAAATAAGAAGTGCAAGTGACTTGCCTAGTTAAAAAAATCTAAAAAAACTTAAAGCATTTGAACTGATTTGACAGATTTCCCCTCTAGATTCTGGGAATCTTCTTGAGGAAGCAAAACTGTGACTTAAATGACCAAAAATCTAGGAACCATTGAGAAGCACTGTGACTGCACTGAGAAAAAGGTCTAGGAACCATTGAGAAGCACTGTGACTGAACTGACCAAAAAGGTCTAGGAACCATTGAAAGCACTGTGACTGCACTGAGAAAAAGGTCTAGGAACCACTGAACAGCACTGTGACTGATCTGAGAAAAAGGTCTAGGAACCATTGAGAAGCACTGTGACTGATCTGACCAAAAGGTCTAGGAACCATTGAGAAGCACTGTGACTGATCTGAGAAAAAGGTCTAGGAACCACTGAACAGCACTGTGACTGAACTGAGAAAAAGAGTCAAGGAACCACTGAACAGCACTGTGACTGCACTGAGAAAAAGGTCTAGGAACCATTGAGAAGCACTGTGACTGATCTGACCAAAAAGGTCTAGGAACCATCGAACAGCACTGTGACTGATCTGACCAAAAAGGTCTAGGAACCATCGAACAGCACTGTGACTGATCTGACTAAAAAGGTCTAGGAACCATTGAACAGCACTGTGACTGATATGATTAAAAAGGTCTAGGAACCATTGAACAGCACTGTGACTGAACTGAGAAAAAAGTCAAGGAACCACTGAGCAGCACTCCCCCCAATCCAAATAAACTACAGTTGCTTCTATCGTACAGGAGAAGAGCTCCAAAGAAATGCTCCCTAGTCAAGAAATAAATATCTCAGCTCTAAAACACCCAACGCTGAACAGGCGATCAAACATGGTATGGGGTCACACTGCTTCCATACGAAGCTATAACGGGACACCCATCGTTGGTCTACTTATTAAGACTTCCTTGCAGAGACAACATTTGGGCACCATGGGTTATCTTACACCCTTTATCCTCTCTGTCCCTCTGAGGACAATACTATGAAAGCAGGATCAATGAGTTAGCTAGCTAACTTGCCTAAACGTTATGAAAATAGCTTTAAGCTTGAAATGGGCATTGTCTAATTGACTAAACAACCAAAGACACACATATCTAAGTTTAGCTTTTCTTAAATGAACCAGAAAACCAATAGTTATTTCTGGTTATTTATCAAAGTTAGATGGTTAACTATGGTCAATTAAAAGATAGCTGGTTAATTGATTCTGCTTTGTAGTACCAAAATAGTCCCGAAACTATAGCAACGACTGTGTTCCTGTTTTCAGAGTATTCCGTCTAGTATGAGTTGAAACAGTTTTAGAGACTGCTATGTCAACTCAAGAGTTTGGTACCTGCCCATCGACTAGCCAAAATAACATGTTGTCCGGCAATCTGCGCGTTATCGATATATTATAGAACACTATTTTTCTGGGTTTCAAAAATCAGTCTTTGTTGGCTTTGAAAAAAAAATAGCAATCCTATTGCTCATGTTTTTTTCTTTCAAACATGTAATCCCAGCCAAACAGTCCGTGTCATTTTTTTTAGAAAAATCAAATCTATAAGACTAATGTTTATGTTTCCTCTCAGCTTTTCCTAGCTGAGGTCTTATCCAGAGTTTCATAACCTCAAGAAACTTCCTGGTTCAAGAATTTACATTAAAAAGTGTTTAAATTCCAGTTAACGGTCAGAGATTGTTCAGGCCCCCTTGTGGCAGTTCTGGGGTATGATCTTTCCTCTTCTTAAAAAGGCTCTTGAGTTTGGACGACTTCGTGCTTTTGTCTTTGTCCTTTTGGTGCCTCTCGCCTCTCATCTCCGGGGGCAACGTGTTTAGGGACCGGCTGCTCCTCGGGGGCGGAACAGGAGGATTCCCTTCTTGCTCTCTTCCTTCCGTGATCCTCTGGGGCAGGTCAGGGGTCGTTGCTGGGGTGATACAGGACTTCTCCAGAATACCGTCATAAACCAGTTCGGTCAGGTGGTCGGAGGTATAAGGGTCAGGGGTCTGGGTTTGTTTCCATGGTGTGGACAAGGTGAGATCAGGTTGTCCGAACTGACCCCAATCCAAAACCTGGGGATCGTGACCCAACTGGGACGACCCCGCATACTCCTCCCTGGATATCCTCCGTTTGGGGATTTCTGGGGTACTGTCGACCCTGTCCGGATAGATCTTCCCAGTGGGAGTGTCTATGGATCTGTCAACCTTATCGCTGTTTGTTCGTCTGCTAGTGTGAGAGCACATCTCATGGTGTTCGTCTATCGATATCTTCCTCGTGGCGGCAGATGGTGGTTCCACTGGGAACTCCATCTTCTTCCTGAGCATCTTGTGAGAAGAGTTGCTGTCCAGATGAAGGGTCAGTTTGTCTCTGGCCATCGCCATCCTCCTCTGAGCGCTGTCGGCTAAGAAGTCCACCTCCTCTCGGGATCTCGTTGGGGTTCCAACGGCCGCCACCATTTCTTCTCTGGGTCTTCCTCTCATGGAGTTGTTGAATGAGGCTTCTCCCCTGCTCTCTCTCATCATCTGCCTGGAGCCGGTGTCCAAAGACACACTGATCATGTCTGTAGATAGAAGAGACCTCTTCTTTGAGACGTGAGTCTCCAACGGAACCTCGTGACACTCATCTCTGAATGACTTCCTGGAGACGTTGTCCATCGAACGACCCAATACCTTTTTGGCTGCTGCGTCGGCGGCGGGGAGGTCCATGGAAGTCTCACTTTTGACTCTTTGCATTTTCCTTGGAGCAGCGTTGTCCACAGAAGAAGAGTCCGGCTCGTCTTTAGATGATGTCTTCAATGTGGCTTCATCCAAGGAAGCTTCCAGTTCTTCTCTAGATATCTTACAAACGGGGGATTCCGTTCCGGAAGGTTCTGTGGACCTTCTGCTTACAGGAGGGGTCCTGTCAGAATAAATTACCTGAGAATCTCTGTAGAGAGAAGGAGAGAGAGGGGGGAGGGGGGGGCAGAGATGGAGATGGAGAGAGAGGGGGAGGGAGGGAGAGTGAGAGAGGAAAAGATATAGAGACAAAGATTCCATCAAGGTTCACAAAGTTTCAATCATACATTGAAAATACTGTGTCACCGTGAATGACCTTGTAATCTGTGGACACAGAGAAGCATTGTAGAAAATTGGAATCCAAGTTGGAACTTCAGTTTATTTCCTAAATTGACTGAATTGAAATTGTGCGACTCACCCCTCCACTGGGCGTTGATGAAGATCTGCTCCTCTTCCTCGAAGCAGGGGAGCGTGGTGTGGATAGGGATCAGGATATCAGGTTCAGAGTAGGAGGATGAGGAAGAGGAAGAGGAGGCGTGTCCAGAACGCCGTTGACGACACACGGTGGAGGTAGAGCCACGAGAGCGAGGGGAGCGCTTCATTGGTGGAACTAGGGCTGCAAAGGGAAGGGAACATTCCCCATAACTTTTTGTAAATCCTCAGACAAATTCTGGGGACAATATTGGGGAATTAATGGAAAACCTCGCAAAAATAAAACTAAACCTGATTCAATTAAGCAGCTAATCACTTATACCTTGAATCAGGTATGGCAGTGGTTCTCCAACCTCTCCTCAGGACTCCCAGCTGTTCCCAACCTCTCCTCAGGACAACTAGCTGTTCCAAACCTCTCCTCAGGACAACTAGCTGTTCCAAACCTCTCCTCAGGACAACTAGCCATTCCCAACCTCTCCTCAGGACTCCCAGCTGTTCCAACCTCTCCCTCAGGACAACTGTTCCCAACCTTCCTCAGCTGCTGTTCCAAACCTCTCCTCAGGACTAGCTGTTCCAGCCTCTCCTCAGGACTCCCAGCTGTTCCCAACCAAACCTCTCCTCAGGACAACTAGCTGTTCCCAACCTCTCCTCAGGACAACTAGCTGTTCCCAACCTCTCCTCAGGACAACTAGCTGTTCCAAACCTCTCCAACAGGACTCCCAGCTGTTCCAAACTAGCTTTCCCAACCTCTCCTCAGGACAACTAGCTGTTCCCAAACCTCTCCTCAGGACAACTAGCTGTTCCAAACCTCTCCTCAGGACAACTAGCTGTTCCCAAACCTCTCCTCAGGACAACTAGCCGTTCCCAACCTCTCCTCAGGACAACCCAGCTGTTCCTCACCTTCCTCAGGACAACTAGCTGTTCCAAACCTCTCCTCAGGACAACTAGCTGTTCCAATCCTCAGGACAACTTGTTCCAAACCTCTCCTCAGGACAACTAGCTGTTCTCCTCAACTCTCCAAACCAGGACAACTAGCTGTTCCAAACCTCTCCTCAGGACTCCCAGGACAACTAGCTGTTCCAAACCTCTCCTCAGGACTTGTTCCCAACCTCTCCTCAGGACAACCCATAGCTGTTCCAACCTCTCCTCGGGACAACTAGCTGTTCCAAATCTGTTTGCATACAACTAGCTGTTCCAAACCTCTCCTCAGGACAACTGCTGTTCCAAATTATAGCCAGGACAACGCTGTTCCCAACGTCCTCAGGACAACTAGCTGTTCCAAACCGTCCTGGACTAGCTGTTCCCAACCTCTCCTCAGGACAACTAGCTGTTCCAAACCCCTCTCCTGACAACTAGCTGTTCCAAACCTCTCCTCAGGACAACTAGCTGTTCCCCTCTCCTCAGGACAACTAGCTGTTAACCCAACCTGTTCCCAGGACAACTAGCATTCCAAATAAGGACAACTTGTTCCAAACTCTCCTCAGCAACTGCTGTTCCAAATAAAGGACAACTAGCTAAACAACTAGCTGTTCCAAATCCTAACATAGCTGTTCCAACTGAGGACAACTAGCTGTTCCAAACCTACCTCAGGACAACTAGCTGTTCCCAACCTTCCAGGACTCAGATCCTCCAGGACCTTGCTGTTCCAAACCTTTCAGGACAGGAAGGGAAAGTAGCTACCAAACCTCCCTCAGGACAACTAGCTGTTCCAAACCCTCCTCAGGACAACTAGCCGTTCCCAGTCTCCTCAGGACAACTAGCTGTTCCCAACCTGGACAACTAGCTGTTCCAGACCTTCCTCAGGACAACTAGCTGTTCCAAACCTCTCCTCAGGACAACTCTATCTGTTCCCAGGACAACTAGCTGTTCCAAACCTCCCTCAGGACAACTAGCTGTTCCAAACCTTCCTGACTAGCTGTTCCCAACCTGTCCTCAGGGATGTAAACCTCTCCTCAGGACAACTAGCTGTGCCAAACCACAGGACAACTAGTTAAACGTCTCAGGACAACTAGCTGTTCCTGTGAATGTCCTCGGGACAACTAGCTGTTCCCAATCTCTCCTCAGGACAAAGCACAGTGTTCGTCAGCTAGTTAACGTCTGGACAACTAGCTGTTCCCAACCTGTCCTCAGGATGTAAACCTCTCCTCAGCAACTAGTGTTCCAAACCTCTCCTCAGGACAACTAGTTTCCAAACGTCTGGTAGGACAACTAGCTGTTCCCAATCTCTCCTCAGGGATGCTGTTCCAAACCAGTGTCCTCAGGACAACAGCTGTTCGTCAGCAACTAGCTTTAACGTTCTGGTAGGACAAGTGTGCTAGCTGTTCCTGGTAACCTGTGAGGACATGCTAAACCTCTCCTCAGCACAGTGTTCGTCAGCAACTAGTTAACCTCTGGTCAGGACAACTAGCTGTTCCTCTGAGGACAACTACTGTTCAAACCTCTCCCCTGGACAACAGTGTTATAATATAGTAACATGTCAGCTAGTTAACCTCTGGTAGGACAACTAGCTGTTCCTCTGAGGACTCCCAGCTGTTCCTGGTACCTCTCCTCAGGACAACTAGTGTTCCCAACCTCAGCTCCCAGTTTCCCAACGTCCTCAGGACAACTAGCTGTTCCCAACCTTCCTGTGAGGACTCCCAGCTGTTCCCAACTCTCCGTCAGGACTGTTCCAGCTAGTTCCCAACGTCTCCTCAGGACAACTAGCTGTTCCAAACCTCTCCTCAGGATGCTGTTCCCAACCACTCCTGTCAACAGCTGTTCCCAACCTCTCCTCAGGACTCCCAGCTGTTCCCAACCTCCCTGGACAACTAGCTGTTCCAAACCTCTCCTCAGGACAACAGACTGTTCCCATAAGATAGTAACATGTCCTCAGGACAACTAGCTGTTCCAAACCTCTCCTCAGGACAACTAGCTGTTCCAATAAACCTTCCAGGACTCAACTCAGTCACCAAACCTCTCCGTCAGGACAACTAGCTGTCCCAACTCTCCTCAGGACTCCCAGCTGTTCCCAACCTCTCCTCAGGACTCCCAGCTGTTCCAAACCTCAACTCCGTCCTCAGGACTGCCCAGTTGTTCCAAACCTCTCCTCAGGACTCCCAGCTGTTCCCAACCTTCCTCACCCCCAGCTCTCCTCAGGACAACTAGCTGTTCCAAACCTCTCCTCGGGACAACTAGCTGTTCCAAACCTCCTCCTCAGGACTTGAGCTTTTCCCAACTGATGTCCTCAAACCCCCAGATGACAATTCCAACTTCTGTCCTCCATGTAAGTTTGATCTGTTCCAGAGCTAGCACCTGATTCAACGTGTGAACAATGTTTGACTAGGTATGGTTGAGGTTAGTTACAATGGTGACAAAACACTCAACGTGCTGTAAGTTTGCAACTAAGCACGATCCTTAATGAATAAACACCATGGGACAATTGTTTCTAGTTCAGAGGTTAGCGTCAATGTACAGTAAGAAGGTTGCGAGTAAACAAAGGTTTCTAGTTGAGGCAGTTAGTTCCCAGGCCGTAAGAAAATAAACAATGGTTTCTAGTTGAGGTTAGTTACAATGTAAGTAAGAGATTAAACAAGGTTTCTAGTTGAGGTTAGTTACAATGTAAGTAAGAGATAAACAATGTTTCTAGTTGAGGTTATTACAATGTAAGTAAGAGATTAAACAAGGTTTCTAGTTGAGGTTAGTTACAATGTAAGTAAGAGAGTAAACAAGGTTTCTAGTTGAGGTTAGTTACAATGTGAAGGACAAGAGATTAAACAGGTTTCTAGGGAGGTTAGTAAGAGACCCGTAAACAACAGTTGAGGTTAACAAGTAAGAGAGTAAACAAGGTTTCTAGTTGAGGTTAGTTACAATGTAAGTAAGAGAGTTCCAATAAAAACGTTTCTAGTTGAGGTTAGTTACAATGTAAGTAAGAGAGTAAACAATGTTTCTAGTTGAGGTTAGTTACAATGTAAGTAAGAGAGTAAACAATGTTTCTAGTTGAGGTTAGTTACAATGTAAGTAAGAGTAAACAATGTTTCTAGTTGAGGTTAGTTACAATGTAAGTAAGAGAGTAAACAAGGTTTCTAGTTGAGGTTAGTTACAATGTAAGTGAAGAGAGTAAACAAGGTTTCTAGTTGAGGTTAGTTACAATGGGCGTTCCAAGAGAGTAAACAAGGTTTCTAGTTGAGGTTAGTTACAATGTAAGTAAGAGAGTAAACAAGGTTTCTAGTTGAGGTTAGTTACAATGTAAGTAAGAGAGTAAACAAGGTTTCTAGTTGAGGTTAGTTACAATGTAAGTAAGAGATTAAACAAGGTTTCTAGTTGAGGTTAGTTACAGGATGTAAGTAAGAGAGTAAACAAGGTTTCTAGTTGAGGTTAGTTACAATGTAAGTAAGAGAGTAAACAAGGTTTCTAGTTGAGGTTAGTTACAATGTAACTGTTATAAGAGAGTAAACAAGGTTTCTAGTTGAGGTTAGTTACAATGTAAGGGAAGAGAGCTAGTAAACAAGGTTTCTAGTTGAGGTTAGTTACAATGTAAGTAAGAGATAAACAAGGTTTCTAGTTGAGGTTAGTTACAATGTAAGTAAGAGAGTAAACAAGGTTTCTAGTTGAGGTTAGTTACAATGTAAGTAAGAGAGTAAACAAGGTTTCTAGTTGAGGTTAGTTACAATGTAAGTAAGAGATTAAACAAGGTTTCTAGTTGAGGTTAGTTACAATGTAAGTAAGAGAGTAAACAAGGTTTCTAGTTGAGGTTAGTTACAATGTAAGTAAGAGAGTAAACAAGGTTTCTAGTTGAGGTTAGTTACAATGTAAGTAAGAGAGTAAACAAGGTTTCTAGTTGAGGTTAGTTACAATGTAAGTAAGAGATTAAACAAGGTTTCTAGTTGAGGTTAGTTACAATGTAAGTAAGAGAGTAAACAAGGTTTCTAGTTGAGGTTAGTTACAATGTAAGTAAGAGAGTAAACAAGGTTTCTAGTTGAGGTTAGTTACAATGTAAGTAAGAGAGTAAACAAGGTTTCTAGTTGAGGTTAGTTACAATGTAAACATGTAAGAGAGTAAACATGTTTCTAGTTGAGGTTAGTTACAATGTAAGTAAGAGAGTAAACAAGGTTTCTAGTTGAGGTTAGTTACAATGTAAGTAAGAGAGTAAACAAGGTTTCTAGTTGAGGTTAGTTACAATGTAAGTAAGAGAGTAAACAAGGTTTCTAGTTGAGGTTAGTTACAATGTAAGTAAGAGAGTAAACAAGGTTTCTAGTTGAGGTTAGTTACAATGTAAGTAAGAGAGTAAACAAGGTTTCTAGTTGAGGTTAGTTACAATGTAAGTAAGAGAGTAAACAAGGTTTCTAGTTGAGGTTAGTTACAATGTAAGTAAGAGAGTAAACATGGTTTCTAGTTGAGGTTAGTTACAAGTCCAGTGTCTTGGCTTCACATCAGTTCAAAAGACTGAAGAGTGACTGAAGAGAGCGCCTGGGAGCTGTGTGGAAAAGCCAGTCAGATCAGCTCAATCAGATCACACAACTTTAATTCTGCCAATGAGAGGCCTACATTAAATATTCTGCATGCATGGTTAGGATTGGACAAAACGGATTCATGAAAAAATAATATTATAATGTCAAATTAAAATGTCCATTATTATATTAAATTAAAATGTCCATTAGTCTAACGTGGAATTCTCGTCTCGTCACATTTTCATCGACTAAAACTAAAAGTAATGTTACAGTTATGGGTTTTTTCTCCAGGCATCTGGTCTCGTTATCATCATAGTTTCAGTCAGGAAAAATAGGTTGCTGACAAGTATTTTTGTCATAGTTATTGTTGACTAAATTAACACTGTGTGTGTGTATGTGTGTGATCTTGTTCTTCTATTCTCTTGTGGGGACCTATTATTTTAGGCTTAGGGGTTAAGGTTAGGAAAAGATGATTTTGAATGGAAATCCATTTTTAGGTCCCCACGAGGATAGAAACATGTGTGTGTGTGTGTGTGTGTGTGTGTGTGTGTGTGTGTGTGTGTGTGTGTGTGTGTGTGTCTCTCTCTCTCACTTGGCCTCCAGGATCTTGGTGTCAACATCGTCCAGTGAGGAGCTGTGAGCCACGTGGAACGTCCCCATGAGGGAACTCCTCTTCTTCTTGATCTTCTCTGCCTGGACAGGATATACACAGACCAATGGGTTAATATGAGGTCACATCCTCCTGGTCATGTCCACACCAAGGGGTTAATATGAGGTCACATCCTCCTGGTCATGTCCACACCAAGGGGTTAATATGAGGTCACATCCTCCTGGTCATGTCCACACCAGGGGTTAATATGAGGTCACATCCTCCTGGTCATGTCCACACCAAGGGGTTAATATGAGGTCACATCCTCCTGGTCATGTCCACACCAGGGGTTAATATGAGGTCACATCCTCCTGGTCATGTCCACACCAAGGGGTTAATATGAGGTCACATCCTCCTGGTCATGTCCACACCAAGGGGTTAATATGAGGTCACATCCTCCTGGTCATGTCCACACCAAGGGGTTAATATGAGGTCACATCCTCCTGGTCATGTCCACACCAAGGGGTTAATATGAGGTCACATCCTCCTGGTCATGTCCACACCAGGGGTTAATATGAGGTCACATCCTCCTGGTCATGTCCACACCAGGGGTTACACCCAGAGGTCACATTAAGGTTAGGTTGGTTAATGCATCCTCCTGGTCATGTCCACACCAGGGGTTAATATGGAGGATAGATGACTCAGGTTAATGCATTATCCTGGTCATGTCCACACCAGGGGTTAATATGGGGATAGATGACTAGTTTACTGCATTATCCTGGTCATGTCCACACCAGGGGTTAATATGGAGGATAGATGACAGTTAATGCATTATCCTGGTCATGTCCACACCAAGGGGTTAATATGGAGGATAGATGACTAGTTTAATGCATTATCCTGGTCATGTCCACACCAGGGGTTAATATGGAGGATAGATGACTAGTTTAATGCATTATCCTGGTCATGTCCACACCAGGGGTTAATATGGAGGATAGATGACTTGGTTACTGCATTATCCTGGTCATGTCCACACCAGGGCTCAATATGGAGGACATATTACTAGTTTAATGCATTATCCTGGTCATGTCCACACCAGGGGTTGATATGGAGGATAGATGACTTGGTTAATGCATTATCCTGGTCATGTCCACACCAGGGGTTAATATGGAGGATAGATGACTTGGTTAATGCATTATCCTGGTCATGTCCACACCAGGGGTTAATATGGAGGATAGATGACTTGGTTAATGCATTATCCTGGTCATGTCCACACCAGAGGTTAATATGGAGGATAGATGACTAGTTTAATGCATTATCCTGGTAATGTCCACGCCAGAGGTTAATATGGAGGATAGATGACTAGTTTAATGCATTATCCTGGTAATGTCCACGCCAGAGGTTAATATGGAGGATAGATGACTAGTTTAATGCATTATCTGGTCATGTCCACACCAGGGCTAATATGGAGGACATATTGACTAGTTTAATGCATTATCCTGGTCATGTCCACACCAGGGGTTAATATGGAGGATAGATGACTTGGTTACTGCATTATCCTGGTCATGTCCACACCAGGGTTAATTACAGGACATATTTCTTTTAATCTTTATCCTGGTCATGAAAGTAAATCAATCAGGGGTTGATATGAATCAATAAACGGATTGGTTAGTTTTACGCACATATCCTGGTCATGTCCACACCAGGGGTTAATATGAGGTCACATCCTCCTGGTCATGACGTTGTTAATGGGTCAACTAACCAACCAACTAATCCACTCCAACCATGTCCACAACCAACTTAATATGGAGGTCACATCCTCCTGGTCAATGCATTACCAACCAACTAATCCACAACCAACCAACTTAATATGGAGGTTAATCCACAACCAACTAACTAATGCATTATCCAACCAATGTCCACCAACCAACCAACTAATCCATGGACCAACTAACTAATCCATGAACCAACCAACTTTAATGCAACTAATCCACCTGGTAATGTCCACAACCAACCAACCAACTAATCCACCAACCAACCACTAATCCACTAACCTGGTCATGTCCACACCAACCAACTAATATGGAGGATAGAACCAACTAGTCCATTATCCTGGTAATGTCCACACCAGACTTATCCATATGGAACCATAGATGACTAGTTTAATGCATTATCCTGGTCATGTCCACACCAGGGGTTAATATGGAGGATAGATGACTAGTTTAATGCATTAACCAACTCCTGGTCATGTCCACAACCAGGGGTTAATATGGAGGATAGATGACTAATTACCATTATCCTGGTCATGTCCACACCAGGGGTTAATATGGAGGATCCACCATGACTTGGTTAATGCAACCTGGTCAAATCCACAACCAACCAATAATGGAGGAACCAACCAACTAATGACTTGGTTAATGCATTATCCTGGTCATGTCCACAACCAACCAACTAATATGGAGGAACCAACTAGATGACTTGGTTAATGCATTATCCTGGTCATGTCCACACCAACCAACTAATATGGAGGAACCAACTAATCCACCAACCTGGTCATGTCCACACCAGGGGTTAATATGGAGGATAACCATGACTCTAATCCAAACCAACTTAATCCACCAACCAACCAACTAATCCACAACCAACTAACAATCCACCAACCAACCAACTAATATGGAGGAACCAGATGACCACCAATGCATTATCCTGGTCATGTCCACACCAGGGGTTAATATGGAGGATAGATGACTAATTACCATTATCCTGGTCATGTCCACACCAGGGGTTAATATGGAGGATAGATGACTTGGTTAATGCATTATCCTGGTCATGTCCACAACCAGGGGTTAATATGGACCATAGATGACTTGGTTAATGCATTATCCTGGTCATGTCCACACCAGCCAACTAATTACAGCCCCAATCTTTCTTCCATCAACGTGAAGTCAGTGAAAGTAAATCAATCAGTTGATGAATCAATAAACGGACTGATTGGTTTTAACCAACCAATCCTACCTCCTCCAACAGCAGTGGCCAGCTGCAGCTCAGCACTGGGCTTCATGACGTTGTAGTAATGGACCAATAAACCAACGGATCAACTAACCAACCAACTAATCCACCAACCAACCAACCAACTAATCCACCAACCAATCAACTAATCCATCAACCAACCAACTAATCCACCAACCAACCAACTAATCCAACCAACCAACCAACTAATCCACCAACCAACCAATCAACTAATCCATCAACCAACCAATCAACTAATCCCAACCAACCAACTAATCCACCAACCAACCAACCAACCAACCAACCAACTAATCCACCAACCAACCAATCAACTAATCCACCAACCAACCAATCAACTAATCTATCAACCAACCAATCAACTAATCCACCAACCAACCAACTAACTATCAACCAACCAATCAACTAATCCAACCAACTAATCCACCAACCAACCAACTAATCCACCAACCAACCAACTAATCCACCAACCAACAACCAACTAATCCACCAACCAACCAATCAACTAATCCACCAACCAACCAACTAATCCACAACCAACCAACCAACTAATCCACCAACCAACCAACAACTAATCTATCAACCAACCAATCAACTAATCCACCAACCAACCAACTAATCCACCAACCAACCACCAACCAACTAATCCACCAACCAACTAACCACCATCCAACCAATCAACTAATCCATCAACCAACCAACCATCAACCAACCAACTAACCAAACCAACTAATCCATCAACCAACCAATCAATCCATCCACCAACCAACCAACTAATCCACCAACCAACCAACTAATCCACCAACCAACCAACTAATCCACCATCCAACCAACCAACCACCAACCAACCAACTAATCCACCAACCAACTAATCCAATCCACCAACCAATCAACTAATCCACCAACCAACTAATCCACCATAATCCACCAACCAACCAATCCACCAACCAAACCAACCAACCAATAACTAATCCACCAACCAACCAATCAACTAATCCAACCAACCAACTAATCCACCAACCAACTAATCCACCAACCAACTAATCCAACCAACCAACTAATCCACCATCCAACCAACCAACTAATCCACCAACCAACTAACCAAACCAACCAATCCACCATCCAACCAACCAATCAACTAATCCACCAACCAACTAATCAACCAATCAACTAACTAATCCAATCCACCATCCAACCAACAACTAATCCACCAACCAACTAATCTAAACCAACCAACTAATCCACCACCAACCAACCAACTAATCCACCATCCAACCAATCAACTAATCCATCAACCAACCAATCAACTAATCCACAACCAACCAACCAACTAATCCACCATCCACCAACCAACCAACCAAATCAACTAATCCACCAACCAACCAATAACTAATCCACCAACCAACCAACTAATCCACCAACCAACCAACCAATCAACCAACCAACCACCAACCAATAACTAATCCACCAACCAACAACTAATCCACCAACCAACCAACAATCCACCAACCAACCAACTAATCCACCAACCAACCAACTAACAACCAAACCAACCAACCAAACCAACTAATCCACCATCCACCAACCAACAACTAATCCACCAACCAACCAACTAATCCACAACCAACCAACCATCCACCAACCAACCAATCAACAATCCACCAACCAACTAATCCAAACCAACCAACTAACCAACCAATAAATCAGTAGTCTCCCACCTCCTCCTTGGCCGTGTTGAGTTGCAGCTCAGCGCTGTGCTTCTTGATGTTGTAGTACTGCACCTCCACCTCGTGGGTCAGCTGTAGCCAGAGCTGTAGGGCCTCTGGGACAGACCAGTACACCATCATGTCCATCTCTGCCTTCTTTAATGCTCCCCGAACCTAGATACACACACACACACACACACACACACACACACACACACACACACAGGCACACAGGCACACACACACACACACACACACACACACACACACACACACACACACACACACACAGGGTTACACACACACAGACACAGACACAGACACAGACACAGCACACACACACACACACACACACACACACACACACACACACAGGCACACACACACACACACACACAGGTTAGGTACACACACACACACACACACACACACACACACACAGGCACACACACACACACACACACACACACAGGCACAGGCACACACACACACACACACACAGAACACACACACAGGCACACACAGGTAGGTTTTGATTGATGGACAGACCACACACACACACAGCCTTGACACACACACACACACAGGCACACACACACGCACACACACACACACACACACACTACACACACACACACAGAGTTAGTTACAGGTAAGGTTAGGTAGGGTTACACAGGGTTAGGTACACACACAGGTAGGGTTAGGTACACACACACGCACACACACAGGGTCACACACACTGAGTTAGACACACACACACACACACACACACACACAGGGGTAGGGTTACACACACACAGGGTCACTACACTGAGTTAGAGTTAGTTACACACAGTGTTAGTAGGGTTAGGTAGGGTTAGGTAGGCACACACACACAATGCAGGTACAGGCACAGATACACAGCAGGCACACACAGGTAGGGTTAGGCATGGTTAGGTAGGGTTACACAAATGCACACACACACTGAGTTAGAGTTAGTTAAGGCACACACACACACACATGCATGCACAGTAGGTAGGGTTATGCACAGGGTTAGGTAGACATGCACGCAGGTACACACAAGCATGGTTAGGTAACACACACACACACCTACACTGAGTTAGAGTTAGTTAAGGTAGTGTTAGGTAGGGTTAGGTAGGGTTAGGTAGGGTTAGGGTCCTACACTGAGTTAGAGTTAGTTAAGGTAGGGTTAGGTAGGGTTAGGGTCCTACACTGAGTTAGAGTTAGTTAAGGTAAGGTTAGGTAGGGTTAGGTAGGGTTAGGTAGGGTTAGGTAGGGTTAGGTAGGGTTAGGTAGGGTTAGGTAGGTTAGGTAGGGTTAGGTAGGTTAGGTAGGGTTAGGGTCCTACACTGAGTTAGAGTTAGTTAAGGTAGGGTTAGGTAGGGTTAGGTAGGGTTAGGTAGGGTTAGGGTTAGGTAGTTAGGTAGGGTTAGGGTAGAGTTAGTTAGGGTCCTACACTGGTAGTTAGAGTTAGTTAAGGTAGTGTTAGGTAGGGTTAGAGTTAGGGTTAGGTAGGGTTAGGTAGGGTTAGGGTCCTACACTGAGTTAGAGTTAGTTAAGGTAAGGTAGGGGGTTAGGTAGGGTTAGGTAGGGTCCTACACTGAGTTAGAGTTAGTTAAAGGTAAGGTTAGGTAGGGTTAGGTAAGGTAGGGTTAGGTAGGTTAGGTAGGGCTGGGTTAGGTAGGGCTGGGTTAGGTTCAGTAGAGTAAGGTTAGGTAGGGTTAGGTAGGGTAGGGGGTTAGGTAGGGCTAGGGTTAGGTTCGGTAGAGTTAGTAAGGTTAGGTAGGGTTAGGTAGGGTAGGGTTAGGTAGGGTAAGTTTGGGTAAGGTTAGGTAGGTTAGGTAGGGTAAGGTTAGGTAGGGTAAGGTAAGATTAGGTAGGGCTGGGTTAGGTAAGGTTAAGTAGGGTTAGGTATGTAAGGTTAGGTAGTTAAGGTTAGGTAGGGTAAGGTTAGGTAGGGTAAGGTCAGGTAGGGTACGGTCAGGTAGGGTAAGGTAAGGTTAGGTAAAGTAAGATAGGGTAAGGTTAGGTAAAGTAAGACAGGGTAAGGTTAGGTAAAGTAAGAAAGGGTAAGGTTAGGTAAAGTAAGATAGGGTAAGGTTAGGTAAAGTAAGATAGGGTAAGGTTAGGTAAAGTAAGATAGGGTATGGTTAGGTAAAGTAAGATAGGGTAAGGTTAGGTAAAGTAAGATAGGGTCAGGTTAGGTAAAGTAAGATAGGGTAAGGTTAGGTAAAGTAAGATAGGGTAAGGTTAAGTAAAGTAAGATAGGGTAAGGTTAGGTAAAGTAGGATAGGGTAAGGTTAGGTAAAGTAAGATAGGGTAAGGTTAGGTAAAGTAAGATAGGGTAAGGTTAGGTAAAGTAAGATAGGGTAAGGTTAGGTAAAGTAAGATAGGGTAAGGTTAAGTAAAGTAAGATAGGGTAAGGTTAAGTAAAGTAAGACAGGGTATGGTTAGGCAGGGTAAGGTAAGGTAAGGTTCTCTACCTGCTCCAGCTCCTCCTCTGCGTATCTCAGTCTGCTCAGTTGACTGACGGCTCCAGCTCTGAGCCGATGGAGTCTGTGCGCCTCCTCCTGGGCTCCCATGATCTCATCCCTCATCTTCTCCTCCAGGTTCTGTTTCTCCTCTGTCACGTTACGCTTCTCCTCCTGGGCCTGCTCCAGCCTGGTATCATAGCAACAGCCTGGTATCATAGCAACAACCCCATACTGGGCCTGCTCCAGCCTGGTATCATAGCAACAACCACATACTGGGCCTGCTCCAGCCTGGTATCATAGCAACAGCCTGGTATCATAGCAACAAACACATACTGGGCCTGCTCCAGCCTGGTATCATAGCAACAACCACATACTGGGCCTGCTCCAGCCTGGTATCATAGCAACAACCACATACTGGGCCTGTTCCAGCCTGGTATCATAGCAACAACCACATACTGGGCTTTCTCCAGCCTGGTATCATAGCAACAACCACATACTGGGCCTGCTCCAGCCTGGTATCATAGCAACAACCACATACTGGGCCTGCTCCAGCCTGGTATCAGGACGGGGACACGCAGTAGCAACAAACACACACACAGGTTAGCAACAAACACACACACAGGTTAGCAACAAACACACACACAGGTTAGCAACAAACACACACACACAGGTTAGCAACAAACACACACACAGGTTAGCAACAAACACACATACAGGTTAGCAACAAACACACATACAGGTTTGCAACAAACACACACAGGTTAGCGGCAAACAGACACACAGGTTAGCAACAAACACACATACAGGTTAGCAACAAACACACATACAGGTTAGCAACAACCACACACAGGTTAGCAACAAACACACACACAGGTTAGCAACAAACACACATCCAGGTTAGCAACAAACACACACACAGGTTAGCAACAAACACACATCCAGGTTAGCAACAAACACACATCAGGTTAGCAACAAACACACACACAGGTTAGCAACAAACACACATCCAGGTTAGCAACAAACACACATACAGGTTAGCAACAAACACACACACAGGTTAGCAGCAAACACACACACAGGTTAGCAACAAACACACACACAGGTTAGCAGCAAACACACACACAGGTTAGCAACAAACACACGCACAGGTTAGCAGCAAACACACACACAGGTTAGCAGCAAACACACACACAGGTTAGCAGCAAACACACACACGGAGGTAAGCAGGACAAATACATACATTATCAGGAAACATTTAAACAGAACCCCCCCCAATACACACACAGTCATAGACACTCACTGTTCCTGTAGTTCTCTGAGGCTGAGCTCAGCACTCTGCAGACTCTCCAGGTCCTTCATCATCTTGGAGATGTGGACTTTGGAAGCTTTGTTCTGGACCTGGGAGAACCAGCAGCCTCCTACACCCATCATCACAGAAACTATCAGCAACAAGTCCTTCATGTAGTTATGGGGTGGGCCTAAAGGAGGAGGAGGAGGAGGAGGAGGAGGAGGAGGAGGAGGGGGAGGAGAGAGAAGGAGGAGAGGAAGGAGCAGGAGAGAGAAGGAGGAGAGAGGGGGAGAAGAGGAAAGAGCAGGAGAGGGGAGGAGGAGAGAGAAGGAGGAGGAGAGAGAAGGAGGAGAGGAAGGAGCAGAAGAGAGGGGAGGAGGAGAGAGAAGGAGCAGGAGAGGGGAGGAGGAGAGGGGAGGGAGGAGCAGGAGAGAAGGAGGAGGGGGAGGAGGATAATGATGAGACAGGAAGGATGAGGAGAGTGGAGGAGGGAAGGGAGCAGGAGAAGGAGGAGAGGGGAGGAGATGATTTCATTTGCTTTTCAATATAAGGAGGGAGAGAGAAGGATGAGCAAATGGAGCACAAAGGAGAGGAGAGAGGAGGAGGATAATGATGATGACAGTCATGATGAAAGTGGAGGAGGAAGAGAGAGGAGGAGAAAGATGATTTCATTTGCTTTTCAATATAATCAGTGGACATGAGCAAATGCACAAAGTGTGTGTGTGTGTGTGTGTGGTGTGTGTGTGTGTGTGTGTGTGTGTGTGTGTGTGTGTGTGTGTGTGTGGTGTGTGTGGAGTGTGTGTGTGTGTGTGTGTGTGTGTGTGTGTGTTTACACTGTCTACACACGTATAGGAGCACCAAACAGCACCGCGTCCAGAGCCTTGATGTTGAGTTTCTGTTTGTCTCTCTGGTCCACGATCTTCAGCTGGCCACTCAGGAACGGACGGCTCATTGGCTGCTATCCTGCACGCATCACAATAACACCAGCTCTGAGTGTTCTGATTGGATCTTTCTACCTCTGATTGGACTGTGTTTCTCTTTCTGTCCTGACATTATTAAAGCGTTTTAATTAGACAAATTGAGCTGCTTGGTTTGTTTGTAATTGTATAGTAATGACTCAAAATCTACCAAATGGACATTGTAACTGGGGTGTGTTACCTGATTGGCCAGTAACTTTCAGTAAGAAGCTTTCTGATTGGCTGTACCCACCAGGAAGTTCCTCTCTGAGGTTTCTGATTGGCCGTTCTCACCTGGGGAGGTGTTGCCGTTGACTCTGAAGTCTTTAAAGTTCTTCTCGTACTGAGGCAGCTCTACAAACTCCTGAGCCACCTCAACACCTCATCCTGAGTCCAGTTATGGACTGATAGAGAGAGGAGGAGGGGGAGAGAGGGAGGGGGAAGATGGGAGAGGGGGTAGGAAGGGAGAGAAGGGGAGGTCAGATGGGGATAGAGAGAGGAGGAGGGAAGGAAGGGAGAGAGGGGAGGGGATAGGACGGAGGAGGGGGTAGGAAATGGAGAGAGGGGAGGTCAGATGGGGATAGAGAGAGGAGGAGGGGAGTAAGGGATTTCTGAGGGGAGGAGATCAGATGGGGAGGTTTCTGATAGGGAGAGGGGAGGGTGGAGGAGGAGAGGGGGAGGAGGGAGAGTAGAGGGGGAGGAAGGGAGAGAGGGGAGAGTCAGGAAGGGATAGAGAGGGAGGAGATGGGGAGGAGAGAGGAGGAGGGAGTAAGGGATAGAGGGGAGGAGATAGAGAGAGGAGGAGGGGATAGGGAGGAGGGGAGGGGAGGAAGGGAGAGAGGGGGAGGAGATAGAGAGAGGAGGAGGGGATAGGGAGAGGGGAGGGGAGGAAGGGAGAGAGGGGAGGAGATAGAGAGAGGAGGAGGAGGAAGGGAGAGAGGGGAGGAGATAGAGAGGAGGAGGATAGAGAGAGGGGGAGGAGATAGAGAGGGAGGAGGGGAGGAAGGGAAGAGGGAGGAGATAGAGAGATAGGAGGAGGGGATAGAGAGAGAGGGAGGGGAGGATGGGAGAGAGGGGAGGAGATAGAGAGGGGATAGAGAGAGGAGGAGGAAGGGAGAGAGGATAGAGAGAGAGGGGAGGTCAGATGGGGATAGAGAGAGTGGGAGGGGAAAGAGAGAGGGGAGGGGGATAGAGAGAGAGGATAGAGAGAGAGAGGGAGGTCAGATGGGGATAGAGAGAGTGGGAGGGAAAGAGAGAGGGAGGGGATAGAGAGAGGGGAGGGAGGGATAGAGAGAGTGGGAGGGATAGAGAGAGTGGGAGGGGATAGAGAGAGAGAGGGGAGGTCAGATGGGGATAGAGAGAGTGGGAGGGGATAGAGAGAGTGGGAGGGGATAGAGAGAGAGGGGGAGGTCAGATGGGGATAGAGAGAGTGGGAGGGGATAGAGAGAGTGGGAGGGGATAGAGAGAGGGATGGAATAGAGAGAGGGGATAGAGAGAGAGGATAGGATAGAGAGAGGATCGAGAGACACGAGGAGAGAGGTGGGAGGGTTTGGTAAGGAAGTAACTGTGAATGTAATAACAGATTGCGTAATCACACACACAGCGTACCTTCTGAGAACTTCCAGCCCCTCCACAGTTCCTCTATGGTGATGTGCTGGTCCTCTCTGTGAAGATTGCTGTGTTTGTTGGTCGGCTGCTGTTTCATGTCCTCGATGATGAACTACACAGCCAAGACACACACACACACACACACACACACACACACACACACACACACACACACACACACACACACACACACACACACAGACACACACACACACGCAGCCAAGACACACACACACACAGAGACACACACAGAGACACACACACAGGATTATGAAAAGTTTGCAGCTTAATGTCAAAATGTAAATGTCTAACACACACAGAGGGATACACACACTTAACCAACTACACACAACCACGCATGTCTAATAAACAGTTCACACATCCTTAACCTTTCGAAGTTTCCACATTAGTTTGACGACTGTCAACTGCACTGATGATAAGGACCAAGACGTTTTAGTTTAGAGATAAAATAGACTGGGTGTCTGTGTGTCGTGTGTGTGCGTGTGTGTGTGTGTGTGTGTGTGTGTGTGTGTGTGTGTGTGTGTGTGTGTGTGTGTGTGTGTGTGTGTGTGTGTGTGTGTGTGTGTGTGTGTGTGTGTGTGTGTGTGTGTGTGTGTGTGTGTGTGTGCGTGTGTGTGTGTGTGTGTGTGTGTGTGTGTGTGTGTGTGTGTGTGTGTGTGTGTGTGTGTGTGTGTGTGTGTGTGTGTGTGTGTGTGTGTGTGTGTGTGTGTGTGTGTGTGTGTGTGTGTGTGTGTGTGTGTGTGTGTGTGTGTGTGTGTGTGTGTGTGTGTGCGTTCCACCATCTTGGAATCTATCCTTGGCTGTAATTGGATTCTTCATGTGATGGGAACAGGAATGTCAGCCACCCTCCCCTCCCGTCTCCGCGGTAACAGCAACCCAATCCCATGGATCATCTAGCCCTGGATGACATTCTGATGAGTTCTGGAGTTCTGGGACAAACAGTCCAACATTCTACACTTCTAATCTGGACTCACTTAAAGGGGTTCTAGTGTCTGTGGCTTAAACAAACTAACAGGACAGGAATCATGAGACAGACACACTGACTGACTGGTCGACGAGGATATACACACACAGCATGTGACTGAATAAAGACCCCTACCAGCGGTTGTCCAATCAAAACACACCTGAACCCCTCCTCCGTGGTTACGTACCTCCACGCTCTCCTCCACCTCTATCCCGCCATCCTGGTCGTCATCCATCTCTCTGTGGATGTTCCTCAGACCCTCCAGACTGTATCGGTCTGCCTCGTTCATACAGGGAGGTGACACCACCAGGCATGGGTCTATAGAGATGGTCAATCAACACATGTATCAATATGTCAGGGAGCCCTTTCCTGCAGTCAATGACCGAAAGCGCCCTCTAGTGGCCGCATGGTGGAATGTTATTCATATTTTTTCAGAATTAGTTTAAAAACAAAATTAACTGACAAAAAAATCTGGTGTTTCTATGTCAAACAGTTTGGTTATATTTCAGTCTTCTGTGATGTATATAAACTGTAATATTGTGATGAAAACTCTAAATGTAATACATTTCAACTGTATATCTGACATGGTACAGGTGTCTTCTGTTTAAGCTCATAACCATGTGTGTGAGGTGGATACTTTTGTTTCAAAGTAGATTTGTTAAAGACTATCAATAATCACTCTGTGTGACTCTGATTTAGCTCACTGCAGGACAAGGTTTATCAATACACACTACATGACCAAAGGTATGTGGACATCTGCTCATCTAACATCTCATTCCAAAATCATGGGTATTAATATGAAGTTGGTCCCTCCCTTTGCTGCTATAACAGCCTCCACTGTTCTGGGAAGGCTTTCCACTAGATGTTGGAGCATTGCTGCTATAACAGCCTCCAGTCTTCTGGGAAGGCTTTCCACTAGAAGGTGTTGGAACATTGCATTGCTGCTTGCTGCTATAACAGCCTCCACTCTTCTGGGAAGGCTTTCCACTAGATGTTGAGCATTGCTGCTATAACAGCCTCCACTCTTCTGGGAGACTGATGTTGGAGCATTGCTGCTATAACAGCCTCCACTCTTCTGGGAAGGCTTTCCACTAGATGTTGGAACATTGCTGCTATAACAGCCTCCACTCTTCTGGGAAGGCTTTCCACTAGATGTTGGAGCATTGGTGCCTCCACTCTTCTGGGAAGACTAGATGTTGGAGCATTGCTGCTATAACAGCCTTCTTCTGGGAGCATTCACAATAGTATTAGGGAAGGCTTTCCACTAGATGTTGGACATTGCTGCTATAACAGCCTCCACTCTTCTGGGAAGGCTTTCCACTGATGCATTGGTGTGGGGACTTGCTTCCATTCAGCCACAATAGTATTAGTGAGGTCCTGATGCTGGACGATTAGGCCTGGCTCGCAGTCGGCGTTCCAATACAATCCCAAAGATGTTGAGGTCAGGTCTCTGTGCAGACCAGTCAAGTTCTTCCACACCAATCTCGACAAACCATTTCTGTATGGATCTCGCTTTTAGCACAGCGGCATTGTCATGCTGAAACAGGACAGAATCGTCTAGAATGTCATTGTATGCTGTAGTTTCCCTTCACTGGAACTAAGGGGCCCAAACCATGAAGAACAGCTCCAGACCAGTATTCCTCATCCACCAAACATTACAGTTGGCACTACGCATTGGGGGTAGGTAGCGTTCTCCTGGCATCCGCCAAACCCAGATTAGTCCGTCAGACTGCCAGAGAACGAGTTTCCACTGCTCCAAAGTCCAATGTAAGAGAGCTTTACACCACTCCAGACAACGCTTGGCATTTCCCATGGTGATCTTAGGCTTGTGTGCGGCTGCTCGGCCATGGAAACCCATTTCATTAATAAACTCCCAATGAACAGTTCTTGTGCTGATTGTTGCTTCCAGAGGCTGTTTGGAATTCAGTATAAGTGCTGCAACCGAGGACGGAGGATTTTTTATGCTTTACGTGCTTCGGCGCTCTTGACAACCCGCTCTGTGAGCTTGTGTGGCCTACCACTTCGCAGCTGAGCCGTTGTTGCTCCTAAAACTTTATTTCACTGTAGCCTGCGTTCTTAGTCACTGAGCACCGACCGGCACCGGATGTTCATGGAAGTTAAAAAGTAGTTGAAATGTGGCCAGTCTGCCTTGTCCACAGAATTGTTTTTGTTTTTTGGTACGGTCTCGACCAGATATATATTTCAACATTTTTTAGGTTTGGTCCAGACTTGATTTGGCCCAAACATAGACATCCATGATTAGTTCAGTCCTACACTGTACTGTACACTTGAGTATAATACACACTAGAGTTACTGTACTGTAATGAACCAAACTGTACTCTACAGTACTCACCAGCACAGTTCTCTCCTGCACAGTTCTCTCCTGCACAGTACAGTATTCTACTGTATTGTGCTCTACTGTACTGTAATGTATTCTATTCTACTCTATTATATTCTACTCTATTCTACTGTACTGTATTCTACTCTCCTCTAATGTTCTGTACTCTCCTCTAATGTACTGTACTCTCCTCTAATGTACTGTACTCTCCTCTTGATCGTTTGTCTTAACTAGAGAAAAAAGATGACTGCTATAGTGTGTCTTTTATCTGTGATTGAAATTCCCTGTATACATAATCGTGTAGTGCGCACGAAAAAAAGACGCTTGTAATCATAGAGTTACATGGCTTGTTAAATTCTGAAGTGACACACCTAAGTCGCAACGCAATTCCGTCATCATCATCGCCCCACTCCAAACCACACCTCTGGTCCTTGCCCTGCCGAAGTGCTCATCTCCAATTCTCAATGCCCAGTGGTTCCCCTGCGTCTGAATGTGTCAATTACGATTAACCATCCCGCATCTAAACTATGTTTGGCTACAAGCAGCTGCAAGAGAACCATGCCACGCAACACCTGCGCCCATCTCCAATGCCCAATGTCCTGCAACTCCATGTGTCCCAACTCCATGTGTCCCAACTCCATGTGTCCCAGTGACTATAGAATGATTAGGACCAGTCACCGAAGAGGTGTTGTTAAAACGGTACATTTTCACCATGCCAGTTTATTTCTCAACATTGATGACTCCTCCTAAACACCGAGCTCAGATAACCGCTGAGTGAGTAAAACACGTGCATCACAGTTAACTGTTGTCACTCCCCTGTCTCCGCGAGATCCTGCTTCAGGACCCTGCGGTTGGAATAACTTCATCTTGATTAATCAAAGATCTGCAGACCTGGGACAAACAAATGTAGCTAGTGTAGTTGCGTCTGGATTTACTTTTGGGGATATTCCACAGGTTCCACTACACCGGGCAAACTACGCACAGCTCAACGATTATAACCTGTTGATGCTATTTGACCCAGATCTACACTGATCTGACTCAAGTGGTTGTGTTTCAACTACATGTGTGGACTCGTTGATTTTCACCCATCCAATCGTTGCTTGATCCATGTTGGAGCAGGGTTTACTTCGGGGTACTGAGGGCGTATGTGTAACGGATGTGAAACGGCTATCTTAGTTAGCGGTTCGCGCCCGGGTATGGGCGAGGGGACGGACGTAAGTTATACTGTTACATATGGACGCATTTTTAGGCTACGGCTGTCCACGCTTATTGTCACCGTCAGTCATTCGGGGATCATTTTTACCTGTGGAGTCGAACAACGTTCTTTGGCCGGCAAAGGTGAGTCCGAGTTCCGGGTCATTGTGGTGATAGTAGCCGCTGTCCTGGATGATGCCCTGCGAAGCCTCGAATAAGACCCCGCGGAGCAGAAGGAGGAGAACCGGGGAAAGGAGCAACATCGTTGAGTTGTAAGAGAAACTCTCACCCCGGTGGGAGCGAGAGCACCGGGAGAAGATCCACAAAAACAGATGCAGGCTACACAAACCGAGACCCCGGTTGGTTAACGATGTCAACTGCCAACACTCACATGCACCACCGTGCGCAAGTGTTAGGCGATCAGATTGAGCTATTAACAGAACCGTTATTCAGAGATGTGAGGCTAATGATTGGGTTCGGGTTGAGAAACTAACCAAGGGGATATGGTGAAATATTCGATAACATTATAAAACAACTCAACCGTTACATGAAAACTCCAGAAAGGGTTACACTTCCAACGGCTGCCAACAAGTTTTTATCCAAAAAAAAGAAAATGGAAGTGTCCCTAAATAACCGAGGCCTATGGGGTGTTAAAGTTAAATCATTATTTTAACCCTTATCATGGGTTACAACAAGAATGGTTTGAATCCAAGATTATTATATCGATAAGAAATTCAAATAGAAACTTCGACAGCAAGGAAATCTGAGTGAGACCGAAGCTCTCTCTCCGCAAAATAAATCCACGGGTTGAATTTGATCGTGATTATGGAGATCAAATATCGAGTGTTCCAAAGTTCTAAATCCAGTTCCAAAGTTCTAAATCCAGTTCCAAAGTTCTAAATCCAGTTCCAAAATTCAAAATCTAGTTCCAAAGTTCTAAAATCCAATTCCAAAGTTTTAAATCCAGTTCCAAAGCTCTAAAATCCAGTTCCAAAATTCAAAATCCAGTTCCAAAGCTCTAAATCCAGTTCCAAAGTTCTAAATCCAGTTCCAAAGTTCTAAATCCAGGACCAAAACTCTAAATCCAGTTCCAAAGTTCTAAATCCAGTTCCAAAACTCTAAATCCATTTCCAACGCTCTAAATGCGGTTCCAACGCTCTAAATTCAGTTCCAGTGTGCACTGAAAGTTCTTTGATCACACAGTTCAATATCCTGTCAAATAGTGCAGTCATATACAATACCACGTTATAGAGATGTAAATATATATTTTCTCTCTCTCTTGTCGTGACGATCTTGTGCGAAACTGTCACACACACAGGGAGAGATGAAATGACACTAAGGGTAGCTGTCCCAGCAACTTGCACAAATACTCCGGAACACCGTTTTTCCGGTCAACACTTGACTGCGTGTCCGTTGGATCTGTTTGTGCACGCGTGTATGCCTGCGTCAAGGCTAATTCCCGACTGTTTATTCGTGTTTCCCAGACCCGAGGGTAATGTCATGTGGATGGGATTAACCAGTGTTTGGACACCTGTTAAAAGGCCTTTTCTGATGACGTCTATATCAGACACAGGAGGCTATTCGATGGAGTTAGAAATACTTGTAAATGGCTGCATTCTACACGCGCGCGCACGGACGTGGAGACACTGATGAACAGAGCAAGCGGACGAGGACGTCTCTCTCTCTCTCTCTGATTAGAGAAACAGGGTGTCGTCTTTCGCCCTGGCAACCCCCCTGAGAACCTAAAAATAAAAAGGGGGCCGGCTTTGGAGCTGACCTTTACCCTGTGAGCATGTGCAGGTGACAGTTGTCCATCCCTGGGAGTCAGCGGGCTCCGAAGAGTGTGGGGGTTTGGGGTGGCATTATTACTGCGTGTGAACATTGTCACAAAGTGTGTGTTTGAGACTATCAGGAAGCAGGGTGGGTGATTATAAAATATAATGTAGGGTGTTACGACATCCCAGTAAACATCACAGACATGTGCATGACCATTATAAAGTATATATATATTTCTTTTAACCTTTTGGAGCAAGTCAGTTAAGAACAAATTCTTATTTTCAATGACGGCCTCTAATTCTGTGGGTTAACAAAAATATTTGTTCAGGGAACCGCAGAGCAGATTGTGAATTTGTACCTTGTCAAAGCTCGGGGAAGACAAGTTTGAAACACTTACGCAAAGTAACCTTCCGGTTACTTAGTCCAACGCTCTAACCACGAGACTACGCTGTCCACTTTGTAAAGTGGTAAACAATTCATGAAGTGTTGATGATAGTAACATCAACTTCCACATTTTTATTAAAGAAAATACTAATATTAATATGGTCCAAATAAAAAAAACTCAATAATAAAAATGTAATTGAACGCTATGGAGCCTGGCCTTGAATTGAAGAGGGATGGACCCCAACCCTCGTGTCAACATGGAGAAATCAACATGATGAATTGATGGATCAAACCTAGTACAGGAAAGAAAACAGAGACACAAGAAGCCAACTCCCAACTTTTATTTCTTGACCTTTTCTTTCTCCAATGCTGTCAGAGACCTGCCCCTTTTTTTTCCAGAGTGACTCACTCAACCAAGAGAGCCTGAAGGCATAAAGACATTTTATTCAGAGACATTTTTAAAAAACAAACTCAATGCATTTGATTTATTTTGCCTTGCCTTCTTTATGTGCTGGCTTTCAAGAGGTCCAAAGCAGGAAAATCACAAACTTTGTCTGAACTGGCAACCTATTTCCTACATAGTGATACATTTGACCAGACTATGGGTAATGACCTGTATATTGGACTAGGGTCCCCGTTCAGACAAAGTTATAAACGGGGGAAAGTTGATACATTTGGCATGTTAAGAGTATTGTTTATTATTTCAGTTCTCAGGAAAGCAAAAAAACAAAACAAACACTTGATTCACAACTACAGGGCCAAACCCGAGCTGTACTGAACTGGTCAAGCCTCCATTTAGTGTGAATCAGATCAGTGTCTTCAACCCAGACAACCACAGAGTGGTGGCTATTTCTGCGTTAGGTTCACCTACACTATAGATAAGGCCGGGTACAAAACTCTAGTCTTAAAAGAGTTGTGTGTGTGTGCAGGTATTTGTCCCGACCCTGCTCAAACACAACTGTAAATGAAGCCACTACTCCTGGTCTTGAATTGATTTGTTGACCACGATTAGGCTAGATTAAATTGGGTACGTTAAGAGCTGGAACAAAATCCTGCCTTTACACTACGGCCCACCAGAACCAGCGATGGCTCACTCCATAGGCTGAGCTAAGGCAATACGAGTGGTTTAGCTGTAACAGGGAAGGGAGGAAAAAGGTTTGGGGGGGCAGGGTTTTATTCATTAGTGCAAATCACGCAGAATGTTTTGCAATGGGAAAAACAAACGTTTCTTATTGAGACAAGTTCAGGTCGTTGCCTGCAGAGTTAGATTCCGTTTTAGTTTCCTAGTGAATAACGACCCAAGAGACACCAGGGAAAAAAGGGGGGAAAAAATCATCACGTAAGAAATGATCCCAGGCCAGTTTTATAGTTGTGTTAGCTTATACTGGTTAGGGTTTGAGTGGGGACCACAGATTTGAGAACAGTTATATTGTTCCTCGTACTTGTTAAGAAGAGGCAAGACACCACAATTAAAAGCAGAGCAGAACAAAGAGAATTTTCTTCCAAGAAAGTTAAAAAAAACTGGTGACCTGTATTTGAGAACCGATTGCCAACTAAATAACTTCCACAGGGTTTTTTTAAATCAATTAATAACACCAAAAAACAGCCATATTGATCCAAGACGAAAACCGGCAAAAAAATAAAAAAACTGTTACAACTCAAATCAAAATCAGTTAGAGCCAGTTACAGTACGTGTGATCATAACCTGTTCCCATAGTAACAGAGCAACCATCCCTTTCAGCGTAGTACAGCACCAATGACAGGCAAGCAACAGGTGACAGGACCACTGACCTGATCCACAACAAAGTTGGGACACATAATTTGGCAATCGTTTCGATAACAGTTTTTTTTTCCTACAGCGAAGGGAAAACATTGTAGTTGTTTGCTGAACATAGGAAAAAATGATTCCCTCATGATGAACAAAAATGAAGATAAAAACACACCGACTGATAGGCTACCTAAAAATGTGACGTGTGAAACACTTAAGCTACAAAAAGAGGCTACTTTGTGAGAAAACAGACAGTGGTGAGACAGAAAACAGTCTCTTGCTAGGGAGTGTTAAAAAAAAAGGCATCGTGATTTCAATTAAGTTTAGCTGTAGAGCCAAGTGACATTAATTACATATTAGCATTAGCTTCACTACTAGACTTACATTGTAGCTTAGCGTTAGCTTAGCTTCACTAAAATAGAACTACATAGTAGCATTAGCTTAGCTTCACTCATAGAATTACATTGTAGCATTAGCCATTAGCTTAGCCAATTGAATTCCAATGACGCTTTAGCGAATTACATTTACAGTGTAGTGGGGCTATCAGCTTAGCGACGCAAGTGATTTTCTGTTTGATGCTACGGCTTCATTAGATAGATAAGAGGGGGAGCTGCTTGAAAGTGTTACAAGCTAAAAAGGCAGTTGTGGCATTTTTAAAGCTCTTTGTAAAAAAAAAAAAAAAATTTTTTAAAAGGACTTCTGCCCAGTCCCAAACCAATCCCTAGCCCATAGATAGCGTGCACCAGGTAAGCAAATGACCCCTAGATGCACTAAGTAATCAAAAATGGCATGAACTACCCGGCCGAGAAGGCCACAGGGGTGATTACCATATTGGTAATACCTGTACAATCCTCTCAGATTTACACAAACGTCTACTAGGGGACGATTTGGGAATGAGGCCCGAACGGTAGTGTAAAAACCAACTTCTGCATCCCAAACGGCACTCCAATCCCTATTTTAGGATCCCCCCTGGTCTATAGGAGGCCCCTGGTCTAAAGTAGTGCACTATTTAGGATCCCCTATAGGAGAGTCCTGGTCTATAGGAGAGTCCTGGTGGTCTAAAGTAGTGGCTCACTATTTAGGAAATCAGAGAGACAGAGACCAAGGAAATCAGGTGTCATTTGGAGAGACATGATGAGACATTCCCAGGCCTTGGCTTGACGAGTGTCGACCAAACACTCTTAGACAGTTTCAGAAAACGACAACCTTATATAAACACAAAAACAAACAAAAAAAAAAAAAGTATATATTTTTGTTTCTTCTAAAAGGTCTGGTGAGAGACTGATCAATTTAAGGCGATTGGCCAGGAAGATTTAAGGTTGCTATAGAAACTGTCTGAGATTATGAGGTGCATGTCAACCGTCTCAAAATGGCTTCCTTCCTCACTTTACCACCAAACCTAATTTCCTCTCCTTAATCTGGAGAGGACAGAGAAGGTGGAAGAGATGGGGTAGAGAGAGAGATAACCTACTGCGAGTTTGCTTTCACTTTTTCAACTCTTCAGATAACTACAACCCTGACCTTTTCTAGACTTTAAGACTTGCACAAAGCATCCAGAGGTCGCGTCACTCTTTCACACTAATAAAGGGAGGAATCCAGTTTTTTAGGCGGTTGAGACGCAGCCTGAATCACGTCTCCTCAGAGATGCCTCTCGTTCTCAAATGGAGAAAAAACAACAACTATTTGGTAACAAAAAGGTGTACTCCCAAAAACATTATAATACAACAAAAACAACATTTGAAAATGTACCTCGCTAAAAGCTTATAAAATATCACAAAGAATAAAATAACAATAATATTCCTTGGTCCGTAAGAAATGGTTACTATAATAAAATGTTTCACCCATAAACAATAATGACGTTTCTCTGCACACGTGATATCTCCATCATTACCAAAGCCCTTTGTTGTGAGCCCAAAAAATATCTAAACTTTGTAGAAAGAGTGAGTGTTGAAAATAAAAAAAAGTTGTTCTCCAACAAATGTATAAAAAGGGCTCCTAGTTATTGTGTCATCCTCGAGGTGAAACCTCCCCAGACTGAATGACCCAGGCTGCAGTGTCATGTCCACAACCGACCACACGGGGGCGCCAGAGAGAGGGATCCCCCTCCATCCAGGTCTGTCTTTCATCAGAACCTCATCTCTCTTCTTCCCTTCTCCTCCTCAACTCAATCGCTCTCTTTCCAAAGAGTCCTTGAGCGAGCGAGGGTGGTTCCAAAGCAGGTCCATGAGCCTCTCACCTCCCCCACACACACACACTTCCCCGCTGCTATGACGAAACTGACATCACCGATGAACCTGACAACAACCCAACGCTATTGGTTGACCCTCCCCCTTGACCAATCCCGTAGCCCGTCTGTCCTTCCGCCAACCCCCCTAAACCTCCCATCCCCAGACTCCCTGAGGAAGGCGAGGATGAGGACGAAGAGGAGATACTGTGACTGTGGGTCTGGAGGATGGCTCCGGCAGCGCTGCAGTGAAGACGAGGGCCTGGTTCTGGGGTATAGGTGAAGGTGAGGGCCGTGGAGTAGATGACTCCGTCGTTGCGGACCAAGGTGACGGGGACCTGGACGGGCTGACGGACCCAGCGCCACCCCTCTCTGAAGGCCGAGATGTCAGGCACCACGCAGAGCACGCTCTCTCCACACCTGGGACAGAAGGGGTTAGACAAAAAGACAGATTCACCACGAGATCCGGCACGTTGTGGAGTCCAGTCCGCGTTACTACGGAAACAGACTCGACCGCATGTCATCCGTCTTCAGTCAGTCGTTTGTTAACTTAACAATTTTAAAAACGGGTTAGAGGTTAGCCTCCTATGGTCTCTCCGGATATCAGCTGTGACTGTGGTTGGTACCTCACTTCTACATTTTTACTGCTTTTGGGTCAAGACTGACCTCTTAAAAATTGAGTTCATAGAAAAAACAAACAAATAAAATAACCATTTTAATAATTGTATTTTTTAATGACATGACAGTCCTAATCCATAATCTTCAAATGACACGATTATACAGGTAACACGATACCATGCCAGCCGTCTCTCTGTCACTCACACAACAGCTTACCTGTACATGGTGTCAGCCTCGATATCTCCAAACCAGACTCGGAGATCTGGAGCAAAGTTCTGTCCTGTCAGCTCCAACATGGCCACATCACCTCCACCATTCAACTAGAGAGACAACAGAGGGGTTAGTGTGGGTCCTGTCCCCTCCACCATTCAACTAGAGACAACAGAGGGGTTAGTGTGGGTCCTGTCCCCTCCACCATTCAACTAGAGAGACAACAGAGGGGTTAGTGTGGGTCCTGTCCCCTCCACCATTCAACTAGAGAGACAACAGAGGGGTTAGTGTGGGTCCTGTCCCTCCACCATTCAACTAGAGAGACAACAGAGGGGTTAGTGTGGGTCCTGTCCCCTCCACCATTCAACTAGAGACAACAGAGGGGTTAGTGTGGGTCCTGTCCCCTCCACCATTCAACTAGAGACAACAGAGGGGTTAGTGTGGGTCCTGTCCCCTCCACCATTCAACTAGAGACAACAGAGGGGTTAGTGTGGGTCCTGTCCCCTCCACCATTCAACTAGAGAGACAACAGAGGGGTTAGTGTGGGTCCTGTCACCTCCACCATTCAACTAGAGAGACAACAGAGGGGTTAGTGTGGGTCCTGTCCCCTCCACCATTCAACTAGAGACAACAGAGGGGTTAGTGTGGGTCCTGTCACCTCCACCATTCAACTAGAGAGACAACAGAGGGTTAGTGTGGGTCCTGTCACCTCCACCATTCAACTAGAGACAACAGAGGGGTTAGTGTGGGTCCTGTCCCCTCCACCATTCAACTAGAGACAACAGAGGGGTTAGTGTGGGTCCTGTCCCCTCCACCATTCAACTAGAGAGACAACAGAGGGGTTAGTGTGGGTCCTGTCACCTCCACCATTCAACTAGAGAGACAACAGAGGGGTTAGTGTGGGTCCTGTCCCTCCACCATTCAACTAGAGACAACAGAGGGGTTAGTGTGGGTCCTGTCACCTCCACCATTCAACTAGAGACAACCAGAGGGGTTAGTGTGGGTCCTGTCCCTCCACCATTCAACTAGAGAGACAACAGAGGGGTTAGTGTGGGTCCTGTCACCTCCACCATTCAACTAGAGACAACAGAGGGGTTAGTGTGGGTCCTGTCCCCTCCACCATTCAACTAGAGACAACAGAGGGGTTAGTGTGGGTCCTGTCCCCTCCACCATTCAACTAGAGAGACAACAGAGGGGTTAGTGTGGGTCCTGTCACCTCCACCATTCAACTAGAGAGACAACAGAGGGGTTAGTGTGGGTCCTGTCCCCTCCACCATTCAACTAGAGACAACAGAGGGGTTAGTGTGGGTCCTGTCCCCTCCACCATTCAACTAGAGACAACAGAGGGGTTAGTGTGGGTCCTGTCCCCTCCACCATTCAACTAGAGACAACAGAGGGGTTAGTGTGGGTCCTGTCCCCTCCACCATTCAACTAGAGACAACAGAGGGGTTAGTGTGGGTGTGTCTCTCAGTAGAGAATATACTGGTTTGTGTGTATTAAGGTGTGTGTTTAGGTATATGTTAATGTGGTTTTGTGTGTGTACCTGTAGACTCTCCACCACAGGGACTGGTGTAACAGGACAGGGTAGGACCCATCCATCCCCTGGTTGTGTGTGTGTTAAGGTGTGTGTGTACCTGTAGACTCTCCACCACAGGGACTGGTGTAACAGGACAGGGTACAGGACCCACCCCTGGTAGAAGGTGTGTGTGTACCTGCAGACTCTCCACCACAGGGACTGGTGTAACAGGACAGGGTACAGGACCCATCCCCTGGTAGAAGGTGTGTGTGTACCTGTAGACTCTCCACCACAGGGACTGGTGTAACAGGACAGGGTACAGGACCCATCCCCTGGTAGAAGGTGTGTGTGTGTGTGTGGAGGTGTGTGTGTACCTGTAGACTCTCCACCACAGGGACTGGTGTAACAGGACAGGGTACAGGACCCATCCCCTGGTAGAAGGTGTACTCTGCCTTGTCTGTACTGATGATGGTCCAGGAGGCTCCATCGTTTATCATCTCCTTACTGGGCTCTTTGGGGCAGGGCGTGGCCTGGGGAGGAGATATGCTAATTAGTAATTTATCTCCGTACTGGGCTCCTTAGGGTAGGGTGTGGCCTGGGGGAGGAGATTTATTTATCTCCGTACTGGGCTCCCTTAGGGTAGGGTGTGGCCTGGGGAGGAGATATGCTAATTAGTAATTTATCTCCGTACTGGGCTCCTTAGGGTAGGTGTGGCCTGGGGGAGGAGATATGCTAATTAGTCATTTATCTCCGTACTGGGCTCCTTAGGTAGCAGGGCGTGGCCTGGGGAGGAGATATGCTAATTAGTCATTTATCTCCGTACTGGGCTCCTTAGGGTAGGGTGTGGCCTGGGGGAGAGGAGATATGCTAATTAGTCATCTACCTCCTTACTGGTCTTTTGGGGGAAAGGCGTGGCCTGGGGAGGAGATATGCTAATTAGTAATTTACCTCCGTACGGGTATTTTGGGGAAGGGCGTGGCTTGGGGAGGAGATATGCTAATTAGTCATCTACCTCCGTAGTGGTCTTTTGGGGAAGGGCGTGGCCTGGGAGAGGACATATGCTAATTAGTCATGTATCTACGTACTGGTCTTTTGGGGAAGGGCGTGGCCTGGGGAGGAGATAAGCTAATTAGTAGTTTATGATCTCATTACTGAGGTGCCTTCAGTTGGAGTTCACGTGGCTAAGATGCGGAACAGTTTGTGCTGAACGACACGTCTCCCCAAAACGTCCTTGAACACACTTCGCTCCTGCTTGGTGGGTGTTTTTAAAATGTATTTGATTTATTTTACCTTTATTTAACCAGGCAAGTCAGTTAAGAACAAATTCTTATTTTCAATGACGGCCTACAAGGGAACAGTGGGTTAACTGCCTGTTCAGGGGCAGAAAGACAGATTTGTACCTTGTCAGCTCGGGGGTTTGAACTGTGGTGAGGTGTTGCTTGAAGAAACGAGTGGAGTAATTTAAAAAAGGGTAGTGGCCATGCTGACAGCATTCCCCAACCCCTCCCCGATTAAACACAACAACTGGTCATTCAGTACAACACCGCTTCAGTTCCACAACGTACCGGACCGTTCCGCAACGTACCGGACCGTTCCGCAACGTACCGGACCGTTCCGCAACGCACGTACCGCGGACGCATAACGTACCGCACCGTTCCACAACGCATCGAACCGTTCCTAACGTCCCGAACGCAACGCATCAACATCGACCGCTCCACAACGTACCGAACCGTTCCACAACGTACAACCGTTCCACAACGTCGACCGTTCCTAGCGTGCCAACGTTCCACACGTGCCACCACAACGCATACCCGAACCGTTCCTAACGTATCGAACCGTTCCAACCGCTTCCACAACGCACCGGATCAACGTACCGGACCGTTCCACAACGCAGAACGGAACCGTTCCACCGCATCGACGGAACCGTTCCACAACGGACAGTTCGTCGGAACCGTTCCACAACGTATCGACCGTTCCACAACGTCAACCGTTCCACAACGCATAACCGTTCCACAACGTACGGACGTTCCACAACGCTCAACCGTTCCACCGCAACCGTTCCAACCGCCCTTCCACAACGCATCGAACCGCTCCACAACGTACCCGAACCGTTCCCACAACGCATCGAACCGTTCCCTCAACGTACGAACCGTTCCACAACGTACCGAACCATTCCACAACGTAAACCGTTCCATCACGCACCGAACCGTTCCACAACGTACAACGCCCAAACGTCCGAACCGTTCCACAACGCATCGAACCGTTCCACAACGTGCATCCGTTCCTAACCGTTCCACAACGCATCGGGCGCTAGCGTGACGCAACGGACGTTCCACAAGAAACGTCCACAACGCACGGAATCAGGACCGGACGCTAGGACCGTTCCAGCGTACAATCGTTCCACAACGTACTGACCGCAGACCTGGTCTCTTTGGGGAAGGGCGTGGCCTGGGTGAAGGACTAGATGAACTAGTGGTCCAATAAGAAACCCTCATTAAACAGGGAGGGACTAGATGAACTAGTGGTCCAATAAGAAACCCTCATTAAACAGGGAGGGACTAGATGAACTAGTGGTCCAATAAGAAACTCTCATTAAACAGGGAGGGACTAGATGAACTAATGGTCCAATAAGAAACTCTCATTAAACAGGGAGGGACTAGATGAACTAGTGGTCCAATAAGAAACTCTCATTAAACAGGGAGTGACTAGATGAACCAGTGGTCCAATAAGAAACTCTCATTAAACAGGGAGGGACTAGATGAACTAGTGGTCCAATAAGGAACTCTGAATTTAATTGAACAGAGGGCTGGGAAAAGCTATTACCAGATACAACAAACCTGACTCCGATCTACAAGGGGCTAGGAGTGTGTGTGTGTGTGTGTGTGTGTGTGTGTGTGTGTGTGTGTGTGTGTACCTGGAACTGAATGATTCTCTCCTGTGAGAGACAGAGGTACATTCTCTCGGTGTCTTTCAGGTAGAAGGAACACTTGTGGAGCTGAGACACTGGGTCGTCTGCATCCATCAATGCTGTCTGCTTGTCCACCTTACGGATCACCTGGGGAGGAGGTGAGAGACACCCTGATTATCTATCACACATCACCTGGGGAGGAGGTGAGAGACACCCTGATTATCTATCACACATCACCTGGGGAGGAGGTGAGAGACACCCTGATTATCTATCACACATCACCTGGGGAGGAGGTGAGAGACACCCTGATTATCTATCACACATCACCTGGGGAGGAGGTGAGAGACACCCTGATTATCTATCACACATCACCTGGGGAGGAGGTGAGAGACACCCTGATTATCTATCACACATCACCTGGGGAGGAGGTGAGAGACACCCTGATTATCTATCACACATCACCTGGGGAGGAGGTGAGAGACACCTGATTATCTATCACACATCACCTGGGAGGGAGGTGAGAGACACCCTGATTATCTATCACATCACCTGGGGGAGGAGGTGAGAGACACCTGATTATCTATCACATCACCTGGGGAGGAGGCAGAGAGACACCCTGATTATCTATCACACATCACCTGGGGAGGAGGTAGAGAGACAATTCCTGATTACCCATCACACATCACCTGGGGGAGGAGGAGAGACACCCTGATTATCTATCACATATCACCTGGGAGGAGGTGAGAGACACCGACATCTATCACACATCACCTGGGGAGGAGGTGAGAGACACCTGATTATCTATCACACATCACCTGGGGAGGAGGTGAGAGACACCCTGATTATCTATCACACATCATCTGGGGAGGAGGTGAGAGAC
>NW_026285288.1:0-6784 GCF_023373465.1 Oncorhynchus keta | reverse complement strand
TTATTCCTTTGTTCCATGGGCTACCAAAATACTGCAGGCATAGACGTGGAGTCCTGGTGAAATTGAGGCGAAGAGAAAACAGAACGGTGCTCCCCTCTGTTCTATTGGCAAATGTCCAGTCACTGGAGAAGGAAATGGATGAGCTTCGTTCGAGAGTCTCCTATCAGAGAGACTTGAAAAGCTGCAATACCTTGCTTTTCTATTTTGTGTGTCATCTGTCAAATGTCTGCTAAGCCCACATGCTCACACGCTCTATACACTGAGAGTACAAACAATTAGGAACACATGCTCTTTCCATGATAGACTGACCAGGTAGAATCTATGATCCCCTGTTGATGATTTTCACAACTCACAAGCATACTTGGTGCTTATAATGATGTTTAGGTTACTAATATTTTCATAATTGACCTTGCATCTTGATGGTTTGAGAAATTTGTATTTGTTTTGTCATCATAAAAATATGCTTTTACTGTGTTTCATAGTCGTAACAAAGGCAATACACAAATGAAATAGATTTTACACAGTAACATAAAGTAATGAAAGTGTTATTGTTCTTTCAAATATTTACATTTCATATTCTAATGCTATCTTCATAAGACTGGCGGCTACTCTAACCCACTTTTAGTCTACCCACAGAAATGCATACAAGGCCCTCCCTCGTCCTCCCTTCGGAAAATACTCCCTGTTCACCCACGACTGCGTGGCCACGCACGCCTCCAACTCAATCATCAAGTTTGCGGACGACACAACAGTGGTAGGCTTGATTACCAACAACGACGAGACGGCCTACAGGGAGGAGGTGAGGGCCCTCGGAGTGTGGTGTCAGGAAAATAACCTCACACTCAATGTCAAAGGGGCAGAGGGAACACCCCCCTATCCACATCGATGGAACAGTAGTGGAGAGGGTAGCAAGTTTTAAGTTCCTCGGCATACACATCACAGACAAACTGAATTGGTCCACTCACACAGACAGCATCGTGAAGAAGGCGCAGCAGCGCCTCTTCAACCTCAGGAGGCTGAAGAAATTCGGCTTGTCACCAAAAGCACTCACAAACTTCTACAGATGCACAATCGAGAGCATCCTGGCGGGCTGTATCACCGCCTGGTACGGCAACTGCTCCGCCCTCAACCGTAAGGCTCTCCAGAGGGTAGTGAGGTCTGCACAACGCATCACCGGGGGCAAACTACCTGCCCTCCAGGACACCTACACCACCTGATGTTACAGGAAGGCCATAAAGATCATCAAGGACATCAACCACCCGAGCCGCGCTGCGCTGCGCCATACAAAACTGGCGATAGATTTTCGAGCTAAAGAATAGCTGATGACCACAAACCGTGGTTAGCTAAATACTAACGATTTGCCAGTAAAGAAGCTAACTAGCTTCTGAACTAGCTTCTGATTAGCTTCTGGGCTAGCTTCTGGCTAGCTTCTTGGAGTTTCTGGCTAGCTTATTGGAGGATTACAGATTTGAGGTAAATAATACTTTTTTATAAATATACATTGGTGAGGCGGGTTGCAGGAGAGTGTTTTGAAGATGAGTTGATGGAAAATTTAAAAAATGTATGTGAAAAAAGTTGTAAATATATATATATATATATATACGGGGACACGACAAGACGAGGACAAAAGACGTCTAAACTGCTATGCCATCTTGGAAACAGGGAGACTGTGAGAGACGGAATCTAAAACAAAAATCCAGAAAATCACATTGTATGATTTTTAAGTAATTAATTAGCATTTTATTGCATGACATAAGTATTTGATCACCTAACAACCTGTAAGAATTCCGTCTCTATCAGACCTGGTAGTTTTTCTTTAGAAGCCCTCCTGTTCTCCACTATTCTCCTGTGTTAACTCTTTTCTTTGAACTCGTTACCTGTTTTAAAGAGACCTGTCCACACACTCAATCAAACAAATCAAATCAAAAATCAAATCAAATCAAATTTATTTATATAGCCCTTCGTACATCAGCTGATATCTCAAAGTGCTGTTACAGAAACCAACCTAAAACCCCAAACAGCAAACAATGCAGGTGTAAAAGCAGTGGCTGGAAAACTCCTGAAGGCCAAAACCTAGGAAGAAACCACAGAGAGGAACCGGGCTATGTGGGGTGGCCAGTCCTCTTCTGGCTGTGCCGGGTAGAGATTATAACAGAACATGACCAAGATGTTCAAATGTTCATAAATGACCAGCATGGTCGAATAATAAGGCAGAACAGTTGAAACTGGAGCAGCAGCAGTCAGGTGGAATGGGGACAGCAAGGAGCCATCATGTCAGGTAGTCCTGGGGCACTGTCCTAGGGCTCAGGTCCTCCGAGAGAGAGAGAAAGAAAGAGAGAATTAGAGAGAGCATATGTGGGGTGGCCAGTCCTCTTTGGCTGTGCCGGGTGGAGATTATAACAGAACGTGGCCAAGATGTTCAAAATGTTCATAAATGACCCAGCATGGTTGAATAATAGTAAGGCAGAACAGTTGAAACTGAGCAGGAGCATGGCCAGGTGGACTGGGGACAGCAAGGAGTCCTCATGTCAGGTAGTCCTGGGACATGGTCCTAGGGCCCAGGCCATGGAAACTGGAGCAGCAGCATGGCCAGGTGGACTGGGGACAGCAAGGAGTCATCATGTCAGGTAGTCCTGGGGCATGGTCCTAGGGCTCAGGTCCTCCGAGAGAGAGAAAGAAAGAGAGAAGGAGAGAATTAGAGAACGCACACTTAGATTCACACAGGACACCGAATAGGACAGGAGAAGTACTCAGATATAACAAACTGACCCTAGCCCCCGACACATAAACTACTGCAGCATAAATACTGGAGGCTGAGACAGGAGGGGTCAGGGGAGACCACTGTGGCCCCATCCGAGGACACCCGGACAGGGCCAAACAGGAAGGATATAACCCCACCCACTTTGCCAAAGCACAGCCCCACACCACTAGAGGGATATCTTCAACCACCAACTCACCATCCCTGAGACAAGGCCGAGTATAGCCCACAAAGATCTCCGCCACGGTACAACCCAAGGGGGGCAACCCAGACAGGCCGACCACAACAGTGAATCAACCCACCCAGGTGACGCACCCCCCAGGGACGGCACGAGAGAGCCCCAGCAAGCCAGTGACTCAGCCCCGTAACAGGGTTAGAGGCAGAGAATCCCAGTGGAAAGAGGGGAACCGGCCAGGCAGAGACAGCAAGGGCGGTTCGTTGCCAGAGCCTTTCCGTTCACCTTCCCACTCCTGGGCCAGACTACACTCAATCATATGACCCACTGAAGAGATGAGTCTTCAGTAAAGACTTAAAGGTTGAGACCGAGTTTGCGTCTCTGACATGGGTAGGCAGACCGTTCCATAAAAATGGAGCTCTATAGGAGAAAGCCCTGCCTCCAGCTGTTTGCTTAGAAATTCTAGGGACAATTAGGAGGCCTGCGTCTTGTGACCGTAGCGTACGTGTAGGTATGTACGGCAGGACCAAATCAGAGAGGTAGGTGGAGCAAGCCCATGTAATGCTTTGTAGGTTAGCAGTAAAACCTTGAAATCAGCCCTTGCTTTGACAGGAAGCCAGTGTAGAGAGGCTAGCACTGGAGTAATATGATCAAATTTTTTGGTTCTAGTCAGGATTCTAGCAGCCGTATTTAGCACTAACTGAAGTTTATTTAGTGCTTTATCCGGGTAGCCGGAAAATAGAGCATTGCAGTAGTCTAACCTAGAAGTGACAAAAGCATGGATTAATTTTTCTGCATCATTTTTGGACAGAAAGTTTCTGATTTTTGCAATGTTACGTAGATGGAAAAAGCTGTCCTCGAAATGGTCTTGATATGTTCTTCAAAAGAGAGATCAGGGTCCAGAGTAACGCCGAGGTCCTTCACAGTTTTATTTGAGACGACTGTACAACCATTAAGATTAATTGTCAGATTCAACAGAAGATCTCTTTGTTTCTTGGGACCTAGAACAAGCATCTCTGTTTTGTCCGAGTTTAATAGTAGAAAGTTTGCAGCCATCCACTTCCTTATGTCTGAAACACATGCTTCTAGCGAGGCAATTTTGGGGCTTCACCATGTTTCATTGAAATGTACAGCTGTGTGTCATCCGCATAGCAGTGAAAGTTTACATTATGTTTTCGAATAACATCCCCAAGAGGTAAAATATATAGTGAAAACAATAGTGGTCCTAAAACAGAACCTTGAGGAACACCGAAATGTACAGTTGATTTGTCAGAGGACAAACCATTCACAGAGACAAACTGATATCTTTCCGACAGATAAGACCTAAACCAGGCCAGAACATGTCCGTGTAGACCAATTTGGGTTTCCAATCTCTCCAAAAGAATGTGGTGATCGATGGTATCAAAAGCAGCACTAAGGTCTAGGAGCACGAGGACAGATGCAGAGCCTCGGTCCGATGCCATTAAAATGTCATTTACCACCTTCACAAGTGCCGTCTCAGTGCTATGATGGGGTCTAAAACCAGACTGAAGCATTTCGTATACATTGTTTGTCTTCAGGAAGGCAGTGAGTTGCTGCGCAACAGCCTTCTCTAAAATCTTTGAGAGGAATGGAAGATTCGATATAGGCCGATAGTTTTTTATATTTTCTGGGTCAAGGTTTGGCTTTTTCAAGAGAGGCTTTATTACTGCCACTTTTAGTGAGTTTGGTACACATCCAGTGGATAGAGAGCCGTTTATTATGTTCAACATAGGAGGGCCAAGCACAGGAAGCAGCTCTTTCAGTAGTTTAGTTGGAATAGGGTCCAGTATACAGCTTGAAGGTTTAGAGGCCATGATTATTTTCATCATTGTGTCAAGAGATATAGTACTAAAACACTTGAGCGTCTCTCTTGATCCTAGGTCCTGGCAGAGTTGTGCAGACTCAGGACAACTGAGGTTTGGAGGAATACGCAGGTTTAAAGAGGAGTCCGTAATTTGCTTTCTAATAATCATAATCTTTTCCTCAAAGAAGTTCATGAATTTATCACTGCTAAAGTGAAAGTCATCCTCTCTTGGGGAATGCTGCTTTTTAGTTAGCTTTGCCACAGTATCAAAAAGGAATTTCGGATTGTTCTTATTTTCCTCAATTAAGTTAGAAAAATAGGACGATCGAGCAGCAGTAAGGGCTCTTCGGTACTGCAGGGTACCGTCCTTCCAAGCTAGTCGGAAGACTTCCAGTTTGGTGTGGCGCCATTTCCGTTCCAATTTTCTGAAGCTTGCTTCAGAGCTCGGGTATTTTCTGTGTACCAGGGAGCTAGTTTCTTATGAGACATTTTTTTTTTTTTTAGGGGTGCAACTGCATCTAGGTATTGCGCAAGGTTAAATTGAGATCCTCAGTTAGGTGGTTAACGGATTTTTGTCCTCTGGCGTCCTTGGGTAGGCAGAGGGAGTCTGGAAGGGCATCAAGGAATCTTTGTGTTGTCTGTGAATTTATAGCACGACTTTTGATGTTCCTTGGTTGGGGTCTGAGCAGATTATTTGTTGCAATTGCAAACGTAATAAAATGGTGGTCCGATAGTCCAGGATTATGAGGAAAAACATTAAGATCCACAACATTTATTCCATGGGACAAAACTAGGTCCAGCGTATGACTGTGACAGTGAGTGGGTCCAGAGACATGTTGGACAAAACCCACTGAGTCGATGATGGCTCCAAAAGCCTTTTTGGAGTGGGTCTGTGGACTTTTCCATGTGAATATTAAAGTCACCAAAGATTAGAATATTATCTGCAATGACTACAAGGTCTGATAGGAATTCAGGGAACTCAGTGAGAAACGCTGTATATGGCCCAGGAGGCCTGTAAACAGTAGCTATAAAAAGTGATTGAGTAGGCTGCATAGATTTCATGACTAGAAGCTCAAAAGACGAAAACGTCATTTTTTTTTTGTAAATTGAAATTTGCTATCGTAAATGTTAGCAACACCTCCGCCTTTGCGGGATGCACAGGGATATGGTCACTAGTGTAGCCAGGAGGTGAGGCCTCATTTAACACAGTAAATTCATCAGGCTTAAGCCATGTTTCAGTCAGGGGCCAATCACATCAAGATTATGATCAGTGATTAGTTCATTGACTATAATTGCCTTTAGTAAGGGATCTAACATTAAGTAGCCCTATTTTGAGATGGAGGTATCATGATCT
The DNA here is from genome assembly GCF_023373465.1 of Oncorhynchus keta. Lineage (NCBI taxonomy): Eukaryota > Metazoa > Chordata > Actinopteri > Salmoniformes > Salmonidae > Oncorhynchus > Oncorhynchus keta. The sequence continues at coordinate 672 of NW_026285288.1, read as the reverse complement.
CTTTCAGTAATGACAGGAATGGAGGTGGTCTTTATCCTAGTAGATTGCTAAGGCGAACACCGCCATGTTTAGTTTTTGCCCAACCTAGGTCAGGAGGCACAGACACGGTCTCAATGGTGATAGCTGAGCTGACTACCACACTGACTAGCTAGTGGCAGACTCCACTATGCTGGCAGGCTGGCTAATAGCCTGCTGCCTGGCCTGCACCCTATTTCATTGTGGAGCTAGAGGAGTTAGAGCCCTGTCTATGTTGGCAGATAAGATGAGAGCACCCCTCCAGCTAGGATGGAGTCCGTCACTCCTCAGCACGGTCAGGCTTGGTCCTGTTTGTGGGTGAGTCCCAGAAAGAGGGCCAATTATCTACAAATTCTATCTTTTGGGAGGGGCAGAAAACAGTTTTCAACCAGCGATTGAGTTGTGAGACTCTGCTGTAGAGCTCATCACTCCCCCTAACTGGGAGGGGGCCAGAGACAATTACTCGATGCCGACACATCTTTCTAGCTGATATGCACGCAGAAGCTATGTTGCGCTTAGTGATCTCTGACTGTTTCATCCTAACATCGTTGGTGCCGACGTGGATAACAATATTCTCTATACTCTCTACACTCGCCAGTTTTAGCTTTAGCCAGCACCATCTTCAGATTAGCCTTAACGCCGGTAGCCCTGCCCCGG
>NW_026285287.1:0-64121 GCF_023373465.1 Oncorhynchus keta | reverse complement strand
TCTGTCATAATACAATAGAGCCAGTAGATCTAGCGGGGTCTGTCATAATATAATAGAGACAGTAGACTGCTGGTCTGTCAAAATACAATAGAGACAGTAGATCTACCTGGTCTGTCATAATATAACATAGACAGTAGATCAAGCTGGTCTGTCATAATATAATAGAGACAGTAGATCTAGCTGGTCTGTCATAATATAATAGAGACAGTAGATCAAGCTGGTCTGTCAAATATAACAGAGACAGTAGTTCTAGCTGGTCTGTCATAATATAATAGAGACAGTAGATCTAGCTGGTCTGTCATAATATAATAGAGACAGTAGATCAAGCTGGTCTGTCGTAAAAACAATAGAGACAGTAGATCTACCTGGTCTGTCATAATATAATAGAGCCAGTAGATCAAGCTGGTCTGTCAAAATACACAGAGCCAGTAGATCTAGCTGGTCTGTCAAAATACAATAGAGCCAGTAGACTAGCTGGTCTGTCATAATATAATAGAGACAGAAGATCTACATAGTCTGTCATCATAATATAATAGAGACAGTAGATCTACCTGGTCTGTCATAATATAATAGAGACAGTAGATCCAGCTGGTCTGTCATAATATAATAGAGACAGTAGATCGGTTGGTCTGTCATAATATAATAGATACAGAAGATCTACATAGTCTGTCATAATATAATAGAGACAGTAGATCTACCTGGTCTGTCATAATATAATAGAGACAGTAGATCTACCTGGTCTGTCATAATATAGACAGTAGATCAAGCTGGTCTGTCATAATATAATAGAGACAGTAGATCTAGCTGGTCTGTCATAATATAATAGAGACAGTAGATCCAGCTGGTCTGTCATAATATAATAGAGACAGCGATCCAGCTGGGTCTGTCATAACATAATTTGACAGCAGATCTAGCTGGTCTGTCATAATATAATAGAGCCATTAGATCTAGCTGTTCTGTCATATTATAATAGATACAGTAGATCTACCTGGTCTGTCATAATACAATAGATCTAGCTGGTCTGTCATAATATAATAGAGACACAGTAGTTCTAGCTGGTCTGTCATAATATAACAGAGACAGTAGTTCTAGCTGGTCTGTCATAATATAATAGAGACAGTAGATCTAGCTGGTCTGTCATAATATTATAGAGACAGTAGATCAAGCTGGTCTGCCAAAAATACAATAGAGACAGTAGATCTACCTGGTCTGTCATAATATAATAGAGACAGTAGATCAAGCTGGTCTGTCATAATATAATAGAGACAGTAGATCTAGCTGGTCTGTCATAATATAATAGAGACAGTAGATACAGCTGGTCTGTCATAATATAATAGAGACAGTAGATCAAGCTGGTCTGTCAAAATATAATAGAGACAGTAGATCTAGCTGGTCTGTCAAAATATAACAGAGACAGTAGATCTAGCTGGTCTGTCATAATACAATAGAGGCAGTAGATCTTGCTGGTCTGTCATAATATAATAGAGACAGTAGATCAAGCTGGTCTGTCAAAATATAACAGAGACAGTAGTTCTAGCTGGTCTGTCATAATATAATAGAGACAGTAGATCTAGCTGATCTGTCATAATATAATAGAGATAGTAGATCTATCTGGTCTGTCATAATACAATAGAGCCAGTAGATCTAGCGGGTCTGTCATAATATAATAGAGACAGTAGATCAAGCTGGTCTGTCAAAATACAATAGAGACAGTAGATCTACCTGGTATGTCATAATATAATAGAGACAGTAGATCAAGCTGGTCTGTCAAAATATAACAGAGACAGTAGTTCTAGCTGGTCTGTCATAATATAATAGAGACAGTAGATCTAGCTGGTCTGTCATAATATAATAGAGACAGTAGATCAAGCTGGTCTGTCAAAATACAATAGAGACAGTAGATCTACCTGGTCTGTCATAATATAACAGAGCCAGTAGATCAAGCTGGTCTGTCAAAATACAATAGAGCCAGTAGATCTAGCTGGTCTGTCAAAATACAATAGAGCCAGTAGATCTAGCTGGTCTGTCATAATATAATATAGACAGTAGATCCAGCTGGTCTGTCATAATATAATAGAGACAGTAGATCAAGCTGGTCTGTCATAATACAATAGAGCCAGTAGATCTAGCTGGTCTGTCATAATATAGAGACAGTAGATCAAGCTGTTCTGTCAAAATACAATAGAGACAGTAGATCTACCTGGTCTGTCATAATATAGAGACAGTAGATCAAGCTGGTCTGTCATAATATAATAGATTAGTAGATCGAGCTGGTCTAAGTCATAATACAATAGAGCCAGTAGATCTAGCTGGTCTGTCATAATATAGAGACAGTAGATCAAGCTGTTCTGTCAAAATACAATAGAGACAGTAGATCTACCTGGTCTGTCATAATATAATAGAGACAGTAGATCTAGCTGATCTGTCATAATATAATAGAGCCAGTAGATCGAGCTGGTCTGTCATAATACAATAGAGCCAGTAGATCTAGCTGGTCTGTCATAACATAGAGACAGATCAAGCTGTTCTGTCAAAATACAATAGAGACAGTAGATCTACCTGGTCTGTCATAACATAATAGAGACAGTAGATCGAGCTGGTCTGTCATAATACAATAGAGCAAGTAGATCTAGCTGGTCTGTCATAATATAGAGACAGTAGATCAAGCTGTTCTGTCAAAATACAATAGAGACAGTAGATCTACCTGGTCTGTCATAATATAATAGAGACAGTAGATCTAGCTGATCTGTCATAATATAATAGAGCCAGTAGATCGAGCTGGTCTGTCATAATACAATAGAGCCAGTAGATCTAGCTGGTCTGTCATAATATAGAGACAGTAGATCAAGCTGTTCTGTCAAAAATACAATAGAGACAGTAGATCTACCTGGTCTGTCATAATATAATAGAGACAGTAGATCAAGCTGGTCTGTCATAATATAATGGAGACAGTAGATCTAGCTGGTCTGTCATAATATAATAGAGACAGTAGATCCAGCTGGGTCTGTTATAATATAATAGAGACAGTTGATCCAGCTGGTCTGTCATAATATAATAGAGACAGTAGATCTAGCTGGTCTGTCATAATATAATAGAGACAGTAGATCTACCTGGTCTGTCATAATATAATAGAGACAGTAGATCAAGCTGGTCTGTCATAATATAATGGAGACAGTAGATCTAGCTGGTCTGTCATAATATAATAGAGACAGTAGATCCAGCTGGTCTGTTATAATATAATAGAGACAGGATCCAGCTGGTCTGTCATAAATATAATAGAGACAGTAGATCTAGCTGGTCTGTCATAATATAATAGAGACAGTAGATCTACCTGGTCTGTCATAATATAATAGAGACAGTAGATCAAGCTGGTGTGTCATAATATAATAGAGACAGTAGTTCTAGCTGGTCTGTCATAATATAATAGAGACAGTAGATCTAGCTGGTCTGTCATAATATAATAGAGACAGTAGATCTACCTGGTCTGTCAAAATATAATAGAGACAGTAGATCAAGCTGGTCTGTCAAAATACAATAGACAGTAGATCTACCTGGTCTGTCATAATAGAGACAGTAGATCAAGCTGGTCTGTCATAATATAATAGAGACAGTAGATCTAGCTGGTCTGTCATAATATAATAGAGACAGTAGATCTAGCTGGTCTGTCATAATATAATAGAGACAGTAGATCTAGCTGGTCTGTCATAATACACAGTAGAGACAGTAGATCAAGCTGGTCTGTCATAATATAATAGAGACAGTAGATTAAGCTGGTCTGTCATAATATAATAGAGACAGAGATCTACCTGGTCTGTCATAATATAGAGACAGTAGATCTACCTGGTCTGTCATAATATAGAGACAGTAGATCAAGCTGGTCTGTCATAATATAACAGTGACAGTAGATCTAGCTGGTCTGTCATAATATAACAGAGACAGTAGATCTAGCTAGTCTGTCATAATATTATAGAGACAGTAGATCTAGCTGATCTGTCATAATATAATAGAGACAGTAGATCTAGCTCGTATGTCATAATACAATTGAGACAGTAGATCTAGCTGGTCTGTCATAATATTATAGAGACAGTAGATCTAGCTGGTCTGTCATAATACAATAGAGACAGTAGATCAAGCTGGTCTGTCAAAATATAACAGAGACAGTAGTTCTCGCTGGTCTGTCATAATATAATAGAGACAGTAGATCTAGCTGATCTGTCATAATATAATAGAGACAGTAGATCTAGCTCGTATGTCATAATACAATTGAGACAGTAGATCTAGCTCGTATGTCATAATACAATTGAGACAGTAGATCTAGCTGGTCTTTGATAATACAATAGAGACAGTAGATCTACCTGGTCTGTCATAATATAATAGAGACAGTAGATCAAGCTGGTCTGCCAAAATACGATAGAGACAGTAGATCTACCTGGTCTGTCATAATATAATAGAGACAGTAGAACAAGCTGGTCTGTCAAAATATAACAGAGACAGTAGTTCTAGCTGGTCTGTCATAATATAATAGAGACAGTAGATCTAGCTGATCTGTCATAATATAATAGAGCCAGTAGATCTATCTGGTCTGTCATAATACAATAGAGCCAGTAGATCTAGCGGGTCTGTCATAATATAATAGAGACAGTAGATCAAGCTGGTCTGTCAAAATACAATAGAGACAGTAGATCTACCTGGTCTGTCATAATATAACATAGACAGTAGATCAAGCTGGTCTGTCATAATATAATAGAGACAGTAGATCTAGCTGGTCTGTCATAATATAATAGAGACAGTAGATCAAGCTGGTCTGTCAAAATATAACAGAGACAGTAGTTCTAGCTGGTCTGTCATAATATAATAGAGACAGTAGATCTAGCTGGTCTGTCATAATATAATAGAGACAGTAGATCAAGCTGGTCTGTCAAAATACAATAGAGACAGTAGATCTACCTGGTCTGTCATAATATAATAGAGCCAGTAGATCAAGCTGGTCTGTCAAAATACAATAGAGCCATTAGATCTAGCTGGTCTGTCAAAATACAATAGAGCCAGTAGATCTAGCTGGTCTGTCATAATATAATATAGACAGTAGATCCAGCTGGTCTGTCATAATATAATAGAGACAGTAGATCAAGCTGGTCTGTCATAATATAATAGAGACAGAAGATCTACATAGTCTGTCATAATATAATAGAGACAGTAGATCTACCTGGTCTGTCATAATATAATAGAGACAGTAGATCTACCTGGTCTGTCATAATATAGACAGTAGATCAAGCTGGTCTGTCATAATATAATAGAGACAGTAGATCTAGCTGGTCTGTCATAATATAATAGAGACAGTAGATCCAGCTGGTCTGTCATAATATAATAGAGACAGTTGATCCAGCTGGTCTGTCATAATATAATATAGACAGTAGATCTAGCTGGTCTGTCATAATATAATAGAGCCATTAGATATAGCTGTTCTGTCATATTATAATAGAGACAGTAGATCTACCTGGTCTGTCATAATACAATAGATCTAGCTGGTCTGTCATAATATAATAGAGACAGTAGTTCTAGCTGGTCTGTCATAATATTACAGAGACAGTAGTTCTAGCTGGTCTGTCATAATATAATAGAGACAGTAGATCTAGCTGGTCTGTCATAATATTATAGAGACAGTAGATCAAGCTGGTCTGCCAAAATACAATAGAGACAGTAGATCTACCTGGTCTGTCATAATATAATAGAGACAGTAGATCAAGCTGGTCTGTCATAATATAATAGAGACAGTAGATCTAGCTGGTCTGTCATAATATAATAGAGACAGTAGATACAGCTGGTCTGTCATAATATAATAGAGACAGTAGATCAAGCTGGTCTGTCAAAATATAATAGAGACAGTATATCTAGCTGGTCTGTCAAAATATAACAGAGACAGTAGATCTAGCTGGTCTGTCATAATACAATAGAGGCAGTAGATCTTGCTGGTCTTTGATAATACAATAGAGACAGTAGATCTACCTGGTCTGTCATAATATAATAGAGACAGTAGATCAAGCTGGTCTGCCAAAATACAATAGAGACAGTAGATCTACCTGGTCTGTCATAATATAATAGAGACAGTAGATCAAGCTGGTCTGTCAAAATATAACAGAGACAGTAGTTCTAGCTGGTCTGTCATAATATAATAGAGACAGTAGATCTAGCTGATCTGTCATAATATAATAGAGCCAGTAGATCTATCTGGTCTGTCATAATACAATAGAGCCAGTAGATCTAGCGGGTCTGTCATAATATAATAGAGACAGTAGATCAAGCTGGTCTGTCAAAATACAATAGAGACAGTAGATCTACCTGGTCTGTCATAATATAATAGAGACAGTAGATCAAGCTGGTCTGTCTAAATATAACAGAGACAGTAGTTCTAGCTGGTCTGTCATAATATAATAGAGACAGTAGATCTAGCTGGTCTGTCATAATATAATAGAGACAGTAGATCAAGCTGGTCTGTCAAAATACAATAGAGACAGTAGATCTACCTGGTCTGTCATAATATAATAGAGCCAGTAGATCAAGCTGGTCTGTCAAAATACAATAGAGCCAGTAGATCTAGCTGGTCTGTCAAAATACAATAGAGCCTGTAGATCTAGCTGGTCTGTCATAATATAATATAGACAGTAGATCCAGCTGGTCTGTCATAATATAATAGAGACAGTAGATCTACCTGGTCTGTCATAATATAATATAGACAGTAGATCTACCTGGTCTGTCATAATATAGAGACAGTAGATCAAGCTGGTCTGTCATAATATAATAGAGACAGTAGATCTAGCTGGTCTGTCATAATATAATAGAGACAGTAGATCCAGCTGGTCTGTCATAATATAATAGAGAAAGTTGATCCAGCTGGTCTGTCATAATATAATATAGACAGTAGATCTAGCTGGTCTCTCATAATACAATAGATCTAGCTGGTCTGTCATAATATAATAGAGCCATTAGATCTAGCTGGTCTGTCATATTATAATAGAGACAGTAGATCTACCTGGTCTGTCATAATACAATAGATCTAGCTGGTCTGTCATAATATAATAGAGACAATAGATCTAGCTGGTCTGTCATAATATAATAGAGACAGTAGTTCTAGCTGGTCTGTCATAATATAACAGAGACAGTAGATCTAGCTGGTCTGTCATAATACAATAGATCTAGCTGGTCTGTCATAATATAATAGAGACAGTAGATCTAGCTGGTCTGTCATAATATAATAGAGACAGTAGATCAAGCTGGTCTGTCAAAATACAATAGAGACAGTAGATCTACCTGGTCTGTCATAATATAAATAGAGCCAGTAGATCAAGCTGGTCTGTCAAAATACAATAGAGCCAGTAGATCTAGCTGGTCTGTCAAAATACAATAGAGCCAGTAGATCTAGCTGGTCTGTCATAATATAATATAATAATATAATAATAATATAATATATGCCATTTAGCAGACGCTTTTATCCAAAGCGACTTACAGTCATGTAGTAGATCCAGCTGGTCTGTCATAATATAATAGAGACAGTAGATCAAGCTGGTCTGTCATAATATAATAGAGACAGTAGATCTACCTAGTCTGTCATAATATAATAGAGACAGTAGATCTACCTGGTCTGTCATAATATAATAGAGACAGTAGATCTACCTGGTCTGTCATAATATAGAGACAGTAGATCAAGCTGGTCTGTCATAATATAATAGAGACAGTAGATCTAGCTGGTCTGTCATAATATAATAGAGACAGTAGATCCAGCTGGTCTGTCATAATATAGAGACAGTTGATCCAGCTAGTCTGTCATAATATAATATAGACAGTAGATCTAGCTGGTCTCTCATAATACAATAGATCTAGCTGGTCTGTCATAATATAATAGAGCCATTAGATCTAGCTGGTCTGTCATATTATAATAGAGACAGTAGATCTACCTGGTCTGTCATAATACAATAGATCTAGCTGGTCTGTCATAATATAATAGAGACAGTAGTTCTAGCTGGTCTGTCATAATATAACAGAGACAGTAGTTCTAGCTGGTCTGTCATAATATAATAGAGACAGTAGATCTAGCTGGTCTGTCATAATACAATAGATCTAGCTGGTCTGTCATAATATAATAGAGCCATTAGATCTAGCTGGTCTGTCATATTATAATAGAGACAGTAGATCTACCTGGTCTGTCATAATATAATAGAGACAGTAGATCAAGCTGGTCTGTCATAATACAATAGAGACAGTAGATCTTGCTGGTCTTTGATAATACAATAGAGACAGTAGATCTAGCTGGTCTGTCATAATATTATAGAGACAGTAGATCAAGCTGGTCTGCCAAAATACAATAGAGACAGTAGATCTACCTGGTCTGTCATAATATAATAGAGACAGTAGATCAAGCTGGTCTGTCATAATATAATAGAGACAGTAGATCTAGCTGGTCTGTCATAATATAATAGAGACAGTAGATACAGCTGGTCTGTCATAATATAATAGAGACAGTAGATCAAGCTGGTCTGTCATAATATAATAGAGACAGTAGATCAAGCTGGTCTGTCAAAATATAATAGAGACAGTAGATCTAGCTGGTCTGTCAAAATAGAACAGAGACAGTAGATCTAGCTGGTCTGTCATAATATAATAGGGACAGTAGATCTACCTGGTCTGTCAAAATATAATAGAGACAGTAGATCTAGCTGGTCTGTCATAATATAATAGAGACAGTAGATCTAGCTGGTCTGTCATAATATAATAGAGACAGTAGATCTACCTGGTCTGTCAAAATATAATAGAGACAGTAGATCTAGCTGGTCTGTCATAATATAATAGAGACAGTAGATCTAGCTGGTCTGTCATAATATAATAGAGACAGTAGATCTAGCTGGTCTGTCATAATATAATAGAGACAGTAGATCTAGCTGGTCTGTCATAATATAATAGAGACAGTAGATCTACCTGGTCTGTCATAATATAATAGAGACAGTAGATTAAGCTGGTCTGTCAAAATACAATAGAGACAGTAGATCTACCTGGTCTGTCATAATATAGAGACAGTAGATCAAGCTAGTCTGTCATAATATAATAGAGACAGTAGATCTAGCTGGTCTGTCATAATATTATAGAGACAGTAGATCTAGCTGGTCTGTCATAATATTATAGAGACAGTAGATCTAGCTGGTCTGTCATAATACAATAGAGACAGTAGATCACAGCTGGTCTGTCAAAATATAACAGAGACAGTAGTTCTAGCTGGTCTGTCATAATATAATAGAGACAGTAGATCTAGCTGATCTGTCATAATATAATAGAGACAGTAGATCTAGCTGGTATGTCACAATACAATAGAGACAGTAGATCAAGCTGGTCTGTCATAATATAATAGAGACAGTAGATCTTGCTGGTCTTTGATAATACAATAGAGACAGTAGATCTACCTGGTCTGTCATAATATAATAGAGACAGTAGATCAAGCTGGTCTGCCAAAATACAATAGAGACAGTAGATCTACCTGGTCTGTCATAATATAATAGAGACAGTAGATCAAGCTGGTCTGTCATAATATAATAGAGACAGTAGATCTAGCTGGAATGTCATAATACAATTGAGACAGTAGATCTAGCTGGTCTGTCATAATACAATAGAGACAGTAGATCTTGCTGGTCTTTGATAATACAATAGAGACAGTAGATCTACCTGGTCTGTCATAATATAATAGAGAAAGTAGATCAAGCTGGTCTGCCAAAATACAATAGAGACAGTAGATCTATCCGGTCTGTCATAATATAATAGAGACAGTAGATCAAGCTGGTCTGTCATAATATAATAGAGACAGTAGATCTAGCTGGTCTGTCATAATATAATAGAGACAGTAGATCTAGCTGGTCTGTCATAATATAATAGAGACAGTAGATCTAGCTGATCTGTCATAATATAATAGAGACAGTAGATCAAGCTGGTCTGTCAAAATATAACAGAGACAGTAGTTCTAGCTGGTCTGTCATAATATAATAGAGACAGTAGATCTAGCTGGTCTGTCATAATACAATAGAGCCAGTAGATCTAGCTGGTCTGTCATAATATAATAGAGCCATTAGATCTAGCTGGTCTGTCATATTATAATAGAGACAGTAGATCTACCTGGTCTGTCATAATATAATAGAGACAGTAGATCAAGCTGGTCTGTCAAAATATAACAGAGACAGTAGTTCTAGCTGGTCTGTCATAAATATAATATAGACAGTAGATCAAGCTGGTCTGTCATAATATATAATAGAGACAGTAGATCTAGCTGGTCTGTCATAATATAATAGAGACAGTAGATCCAGCTGGTCTGTCATAATATAATAGAGACAGTGAGATCAAGCTGGTCTGTCATAATATAATAGAGACAGTAGATCTACCTGGTCTGTCATAATATAATAGAGACAGTAGATTAAGCTGGTCTGTCAAAATACAATAGAGACAGTAGATCTACCTGGTCTGTCATAATATAATAGAGACAGTAGATCTACCTGGTCTGTCATAATATAATAGAGACAGTAGATTAAGCTGGTCTGTCAAAATACAATAGAGACAGTAGATCTACCTGGTCTGTCATAATATAGAGACAGTAGATCAAGCTGGTCTGTCATAATATAATAGAGACAGTAGATCTAGCTGGTATGTCATAATACAATTGAGACAGTATATCTAGCTGGTCTGTCATAATACAATAGAGACAGTAGATCTTGCTGGTCTTTGATAATACAATAGAGACAGTAGTTCTAGCTGGTCTGTCATAATATAATAGAGACAGTAGATCAAGCTGGTCTGTCATAATACAATAGAGACAGTAGATCAAGCTGGTCTGTCAAAATATAACAGAGACAGTAGTTCTAGCTGGTCTGTCATAATATAACAGAAACAGTAGTTCTAGCTGGTCTGTCATAATATAATAGAGACAGTAGATCTAGCTGGTCTGTTATATTATAATAGAGACAGTAGATCTACCTGGTCTGTCATAATATAATAGAGACAGTAGATCAAGCTGGTCTGTCAAAATATAACAGAGACAGTAGTTCTAGCTGGTCTGTCATAATATAATAGAGACAGTAGATCTAGCTGGTATGTCATACAATAGAGACAGTAGCTCTAGCTGGTCTGTCATAATATAATAGAGACAGTAGATCTAGCTGGTCTGTCATAATACAATAGAGACAGTAGATGAAGCTGGTCTGTCAAAATATAACAGAGACAGTAGTTCTAGCTGGTCTGTCATAATATAATAGAGACAGTAGATCTAGCTGCTATGTCATAATACAATTGAGACAGTAGATCTAGCTGGTCTTTCATAATACAATAGAGACAGTAGATCTTGCTGGTCTGTGATAATACAATAGAGACAGTAGATGAAGCTGATCTGTCAAAATATAACAGAGACAGTAGTTCTAGCTGGTCTGTCATAATATAATAGAGACAGTAGATCTAGCTGCTATGTCATAATACAATTGAGACAGTAGATCTAGCTGGTCTTTCATAATACAATAGAGACAGTAGATCTTGCTGGTCTTTGATAATACAATAGAGACAGTAGATCTACCTGATCTGTCATAATATAATAGAGACAGTAGATCAAGCTGGTCTGTCATAATATAATAGAGACAGTAGATCTAGCTGGTCTGTCATAATACAATTGAGACAGTAGATCTAGCTGGTCTGTCATAATACAATAGAGACAGTAGATCTTGCTGGTCTTTGATAATACAATAGAGACAGTAGATCTACCTGGTCTGTCATAATATAATAGAGACAGTAGATCAAGCTGGTCTGTCATAATATAATAGAGACAGTAGATCTAGCTGGTCTGTCATAATATAATTGAGAGACAGTAGATCTAGCTGGTCTGTCATAATACAATAGAGACAGTAGATCTAGCTGGTATGTCGACTTCTGTGGCTCAGTTAGAGACAGAGCATGGCGCTATAACGCCAGGGATCAGTGGGTCATAATTCCCGAGGTAGATCACCCATACGTAGAATGTATGCACAATATAATAGACTAGATCTAGCTGGTCTGTCATTTGAGACAAAAGCTGGTATGTCAGCTAAATGGCATATATTATTATATATTACAGTAGATATAGCTGGTCTGTCATAATATAATAGAGACAGTAGATCAAGCTGGTCTGTCAAAATATAACAGAGACAGTAGTTCTAGCTGGTCTGTCATAATATAATAGAGACAGTAGATCTAGCTGGTCTGTCATAATATAATAGACAGTAGATCTAGCTGGTCTGTCATAATATAATAGACAGTAGATCTAGCTGGTATGTCATAATATAATAGAGACAGTAGATCTAGCTGGTCTGTGATAATACAATAGAGACAGTAGATCTACCTGGTCTGTCACAATATAATAGAGACAGTAGATCTACCTGGTCTGTCATAATATAGAGACAGTAGATCAAGCTAGTCTGTCATAATATAATAGAGACAGTAGATCTAGCTGGTCTGTCATAATATTATAGAGACAGTAGATCTAGCTGGTCTGTCATAATATTATAGAGACAGTAGATCTAGCTGGTCTGTCATAATACAATAGAGACAGTAGATCAAGCTGGTCTGTCAAAATATAACAGAGACAGTTTCTAGCTGGTCTGTCATAATATAATAGAGACAGTAGATCTAGCTGATCTGTCATAATATAATAGAGACAGTAGATCTAGCTGGTATGTCATAATACAATAGAGACAGTAGATCAAGCTGGTCTGTCATAATATAATAGAGACAGTAGATCTTGCTGGTCTTTGATAATACAATAGAGACAGTAGATCTACCTGGTCTGTCATAATATAATAGAGACAGTAGATCAAGCTGGTCTGCCAAAATACAATAGAGACAGTAGATCTACCTGGTCTGTCATAATATAATAGAGACAGTAGATCAAGCTGGTCTGTCATAATATAATAGAGACAGTAGATCTAGCTGGTATGTCATAATACAATTGAGACAGTAGATCTAGCTGGTCTGTCATAATACAATAGAGACAGTAGATCTTGCTGGTCTTTGATAATACAATAGAGACAGTAGATCTACCTGGTCTGTCATAATATAATAGAGACAGTAGATCAAGCTGGTCTGCCAAAATACAATAGAGACAGTAGATCTACCTGGTCTGTCATAATATAATAGAGACAGTAGATCAAGCTGGTCTGTCATAATATAATAGAGACAGTAGATCTAGCTGGTCTGTCATAATATAATAGAGACAGTAGATCTAGCTGGTCTGTCATAATATAATAGAGACAGTAGATCTAGCTGATCTGTCATAATATAATAGAGACAGTAGATCAAGCTGGTCTGTCAAAATATAACAGAGACAGTAGTTCTAGCTGGTCTGTCATAATATAATAGAGACAGTAGATCTAGCTGGTCTGTCATATTATAATAGAGACAGTAGATCTACCTGGTCTGTCATAATATAATAGAGACAGTAGATCAAGCTGGTCTGTCAAAATATAACAGAGACAGTAGTTCTAGCTGGTCTGTCATAATATAATATAGACAGTAGATCAAGCTGGTCTGTCATAATATAATAGAGACAGTAGATCTAGCTGGTCTGTCATAATATAATAGAGACAGTAGATCTAGCTGATCTGTCATAATATAATAGAGACAGTAGATCAAGCTGGTCTGTCAAAATATAACAGAGACAGTAGTTCTAGCTGGTCTGTCATAATATAATAGAGACAGTAGATCTAGCTGGTCTGTCATAATACAATAGAGCCATTAGATCTAGCTGGTCTGTCATATTATAATAGAGACAGTAGATCTACCTGGTCTGTCATAATATAATAGAGACAGTAGATCAAGCTGGTCTGTCAAAATATAACAGAGACAGTAGTTCTAGCTGGTCTGTCATAATATAATATAGACAGTAGATCAAGCTGGTCTGTCATAATATAATAGAGACAGTAGATCTAGCTGGTCTGTCATAATATAATAGAGACAGTAGATCTACCTGGTCTGTCATAATATAATAGAGACAGTAGATTAAGCTGGTCTGTCAAAATACAATAGAGACAGTAGATCTACCTGGTGTGTCATAATATAGAGACAGTAGATCAAGCTGGTCTGTCATAATATAATAGAGACAGTAGATCTAGCTGGTATGTCATAATACAATTGAGACAGTATATCTAGCTGGTCTGTCATAATACAATAGAGACAGTAGATCTTGCTGGTCTTTGATAATACAATAGAGACAGTAGATCTACCTGGTCTGTCATAATATAATAGAGACAGTAGATCAAGCTGGTCTGCCAAAATACAAGAGAGACAGTAGATCTACCTGGTCTGTCATAATATAATAGAGACAGTAGATCTAGCTGGTCTGTCATAATATAATAGAGACAGTAGTTCTAGCTGGTCTGTCATAATATAATAGAGACAGTAGATCAAGCTGGTCTGTCAAAATATAACAGAGACAGTAGTTCTAGCTGGTCTGTCATAATATAACAGAGACAGTAGTTCTAGCTGGTCTGTCATAATATAATAGAGACAGTAGATCTAGCTGGTCTGTCATAATATAATAGAGACAGTAGATCAAGCTGGTCTGTCAAAATATAACAGAGACAGTAGTTCTAGCTGGTCTGTCATAATATAACATAGACAGTAGATCAAGCTGGTCTGTCATAATATAATAGAGACAGTAGATCTAGCTGGTCTGTCATAATATAATAGAGACAGTAGATCTAGCTGGTCTGTCATAATACAATAGAGCCAGTAGATCTAGCTGGTCTGTCATAATATAATAGAGCCATTAGATCTAGCTGGTCTGTCATATTATAATAGAGACAGTAGATCTAGCTGGTCTGTCATATTATAATGAGACAGTAGATCTACCTGGTCTGTCATAATATAATAGAGACAGTAGATCAAGCTGGTCTGTCAAAATATAACAGAGACTGTAGTTCTAGCTGGTCTGTCATAATATAATATAGACAGTAGATCAAGCTGGTCTGTCATAATATAATAGAGACAGTAGATCTAGCTGGTCTGTCATAATATAATAGAGACAGTAGATCCAGCTGGTCTGTCATAATATAATAGAGACAGTAGATCAAGCTGGTCTGTCATAATATAGAGACAGTAGATCAAGCTGGTCTGTCATAATATAATAGAGACAGTAGATCTAGCTGGTATGTCATAATACAATTGAGACAGTATATCTAGCTGGTCTGTCATAATACAATAGAGACAGTAGATCTTGCTGGTCTTTGATAATACAATAGAGACAGTAGATCTACCTGGTCTGTCATAATATAATAGAGACAGTAGATCAAGCTGGTCTACAAAATACAAGAGAGACAGTAGTTCTAGCTGGTCTGTCATAATATAATAGAGACAGTAGATCAAGCTGGTCTGTCAAAATATAACAGAGACAGTAGTTCTAGCTGGTCTGTCATAATATAACAGAGACAGTAGTTCTAGCTGGTCTGTCATAATATAATAGAGACAGTAGATCTAGCTGGTCTGTCATAATATAATAGAGACAGTAGATCAAGCTGGTCTGTCAAAATATAACAGAGACAGTAGTTCTAGCTGGTCTGTCATAATATAACATAGACAGTAGATCAAGCTGGTCTGTCATAATATAATAGAGACAGTAGATCTAGCTGGTCTGTCATAATATAATAGAGACAGTAGATCTAGCTGGTCTGTCATAATACAATAGAGCCAGTAGATCTAGCTGGTCTGTCATAATATAATAGAGCCATTAGATCTAGCTGGTCTGTCATATTATAATAGAGACAGTAGATCTACCTGGTCTGTCATAATATAATAGAGACAGTAGATCAAGCTGGTCTGTCAAAATATAACAGAGACTGTAGTTCTAGCTGGTCTGTCATAATATAATATAGACAGTAGATCAAGCTGGTCTGTCATAATATAATAGAGACAGTAGATCTAGCTGGTCTGTCATAATATAATAGAGACAGTAGATCCAGCTGGTCTGTCATAATATAATAGAGACAGTAGATCAAGCTGGTCTGTCATAATATAATAGAGACAGTAGATCTACCTGGTCTGTCATAATATAATAGAGACAGTAGATTAAGCTGGTCTGTCAAAATACAATAGAGACAGTAGATCTACCAGGTCTGTCATAATATAGAGACAGTAGATCAAGCTGGTCTGTCATAATATAATAGAGACAGTAGATCTAGCTGGTATGTCATAATACAATTGAGACAGTATATCTAGCTGGTCTGTCATAATACAATAGAGACAGTAGATCTTGCTGGTCTTTGATAATACAATAGAGACAGTAGATCTACCTGGTCTGTCATAATATAATAGAGACAGTAGATCAAGCTGGTCTGCCAAAATACAAGAGAGACAGTAGATCTACCTGGTCTGTCATAATATAATAGAGAAAGTAGATCTAGCTGGTCTGTCATAATATAATAGAGACAGTAGTTCTAGCTGGTCTGTCATAATATAATAGAGACAGTAGATCAAGCTGGTCTGTCAAAATATAACAGAGACAGTAGTTCTAGCTGGTCTGTCATAATATAACAGAGACAGTAGTTCTAGCTGGTCTGTCATAATATAATAGAGACAGTAGATCTAGCTGGTCTGTCATAATATAATAGAGACAGTAGATCAAGCTGGTCTGTCAAAATATAACAGAGACAGTAGTTCTAGCTGGTCTGTCATAATATAACATAGACAGTAGATCAAGCTGGTCTGTCATAATATAATAGAGATAGTAGATCTAGCTGGTCTGTCATAATATAATAGAGACAGTAGATCTAGCTGGTCTGTCATAATACAATAGAGCCAGTAGATCTAGCTGGTCTGTCATAATATAATAGAGCCATTAGATCTAGCTGGTCTGTCATATTATAATAGAGACAGTAGATCTACCTGGTCTGTCATAATATAATAGAGACAGTAGATCAAGCTGGTCTGTCAAAATATAACAGAGACTGTAGTTCTAGCTGGTCTGTCATAATATAATATAGACAGTAGATCAAGCTGGTCTGTCATAATATAATAGAGACAGTAGATCTAGCTGGTCTGTCATAATATAATAGAGACAGTAGATCCAGCTGGTCTGTCATAATATAATAGAGACAGTAGATCAAGCTGGTCTGTCAAAATATAACAGAGACAGTAGTTCTAGCTGGTCTGTCATAATATAATATAGACAGTAGATCAAGCTGGTCTGTCATAATATAATAGAGACAGTAGATCTAGCTGGTCTGTCATAATATAATAGACAGTAGATCCAGCTGGTCTGTCATAATATAATAGAGACAGTAGATCAAGCTGGTCTGTCATAATATAATAGAGACAGTAGATCTAGCTGGTCTGTCATAATATAATAGAGCCATTAGATCTAGCTGGTCTGTCATATTATAATAGAGACAGTAGATCTACCTGGTCTGTCATAATATAATAGAGACAGTAGATCAAGCTGGTCTGTCAAAATATAACAGAGACTGTAGTTCTAGCTGGTCTGTCATAATATAATATAGACAGTAGATCAAGCTGGTCTGTCATAATATAATAGAGACAGTAGATCTAGCTGGTCTGTCATAATATAATAGAGACAGTAGATCCAGCTGGTCTGTCATAATATAATAGAGACAGTAGATCAAGCTGGTCTGTCAAAATATAACAGAGACAGTAGTTCTAGCTGGTCTGTCATAATATAATATAGACAGTAGATCAAGCTGGTCTGTCATAATATAATAGAGACAGTAGATCTAGCTGGTCTGTCATAATATAATAGAGACAGTAGATCCAGCTGGTCTGTCATAATATAATAGAGACAGTAGATCAAGCTGGTCTGTCATAATATAATAGAGACAGTAGATCTACCTGGTCTGTCATAATATAATAGAGACAGTAGATTAAGCTGGTCTGTCAAAATACAATAGAGACAGTAGATCTACCAGGTCTGTCATAATATAGAGACAGTAGATCAAGCTGGTCTGTCATAATATAATAGAGACAGTAGATCTAGCTGGTATGTCATAATACAATTGAGACAGTATATCTAGCTGGTCTGTCATAATACAATAGAGACAGTAGATCTTGCTGGTCTTTGATAATACAATAGAGACAGTAGATCTACCTGGTCTGTCATAATATAATAGAGACAGTAGATCAAGCTGGTCTGCCAAAATACAAGAGAGACAGTAGATCTACCTGGTCTGTCATACTATAATAGAGACAGTAGATCTAGCTGGTCTGTCATAATATAATAGAGACAGTAGTTCTAGCTGGTCTGTCATAATATAATAGAGACAGTAGATCAAGCTGGTCTGTCAAAATATAACAGAGACAGTAGTTCTAGCTGGTCTGTCATAATATAACAGAGACAGTAGTTCTAGCTGGTCTGTCATAATATAATAGAGACAGTAGATCTAGCTGGTCTGTCATAATATAATAGAGACAGTAGATCAAGCTGGTCTGTCAAAATATAACAGAGACAGTAGTTCTAGCTGGTCTGTCATAATATAACATAGACAGTAGATCAAGCTGGTCTGTCATAATATAATAGAGACAGTAGATCTAGCTGGTCTGTCATAATATAATAGAGACAGTAGATCTAGCTGGTCTGTCATAATACAATAGAGCCAGTAGATCTAGCTGGTCTGTCATAATATAATAGAGCCATTAGATCTAGCTGGTCTGTCATATTATAATAGAGACAGTAGATCTACCTGGTCTGTCATAATATAATAGAGACAGTAGATCAAGCTGGTCTGTCAAAATATAACAGAGACTGTAGTTCTAGCTGGTCTGTCATAATATAATATAGACAGTAGATCAAGCTGGTCTGTCATAATATAATAGAGACAGTAGATCTAGCTGGTCTGTCATAATATAATAGAGACAGTAGATCCAGCTGGTCTGTCATAATATAATAGAGACAGTAGATCAAGCTGGTCTGTCAAAATATAACAGAGACAGTAGTTCTAGCTGGTCTGTCATAATATAATATAGACAGTAGATCAAGCTGGTCTGTCATAATATAATAGAGACAGTAGATCTAGCTGGTCTGTCATAATATAATAGAGACAGTAGATCCAGCTGGTCTGTCATAATATAATAGAGACAGTAGATCAAGCTGGTCTGTCATAATATAATAGAGACAGTAGATCTACCTGGTCTGTCATAATATAATAGAGACAGTAGATTAAGCTGGTCTGTCAAAATACAATAGAGACAGTAGATCTACCAGGTCTGTCATAATATAGAGACAGTAGATCAAGCTGGTCTGTCATAATATAATAGAGACAGTAGATCTAGCTGGTATGTCATAATACAATTGAGACAGTATATCTAGCTGGTCTGTCATAATACAATAGAGACAGTAGATCTTGCTGGTCTTTGATAATACAATAGAGACAGTAGATCTACCTGGTCTGTCATAATATAATAGAGACAGTAGATCCAGCTGGTCTGTCATAATATAATAGAGACAGAGACAGCTGGTCTGTCAAAATATAACAGAGACAGTAGTTCTAGCTGGTCTGTCATAATATAATATAGACAGTAGATCAAGCTGGTCTGTCATAATATAATAGAGACAGTAGATCTAGCTGGTCTGTCATAATATAATAGAGACAGTAGATCCAGCTGGTCTGTCATAATATAATAGAGACAGTAGATCAAGCTGGTCTGTCATAATATAATAGAGACAGTAGATCTACCTGGTCTGTCATAATATAATAGAGACAGTAGATTAAGCTGGTCTGTCAAAATACAATAGAGACAGTAGATCTACCAGGTCTGTCATAATATAGAGACAGTAGATCAAGCTGGTCTGTCATAATATAATAGAGACAGTAGATCTAGCTGGTATGTCATAATACAATTGAGACAGTATATCTAGCTGGTCTGTCATAATACAATAGAGACAGTAGATCTTGCTGGTCTTTGATAATACAATAGAGACAGTAGATCTACCTGGTTTGTCATAATATAATAGAGACAGTAGATCAAGCTGGTCTGCCAAAATACAAGAGAGACAGTAGATCTACCTGATAATACAATAGAGACAGTAGATCTAGCTGGTCTGTCATAATATAATAGAGACAGTAGATCTAGCTGGTCTGTCATAATATAATAGAGACAGTAGTTCTAGCTGGTCTGTCATAATATAATAGAGACAGTAGATCAAGCTGGTCTGTCAAAATATAACAGAGACAGTAGTTCTAGCTGGTCTGTCATAATATAATAGAGACAGTAGATCTAGCTGGTCTGTCATAATACAATAGAGCCAGTAGATCTAGCTGGTCTGTCATAATATAATAGAGCCATTAGATCTAGCTGGTCTGTCATATTATAATAGAGACAATAGATCTACATGGTCTGTCATAATATAATAGAGACAGTAGATCAAGCTGGTCTGTCAAAATATAACAGAGACAGTAGTTCTAGCTGGTCTGTCATAATATAACATAGACAGTAGATCAAGCTGGTCTGTCATAATATAATAGAGACAGTAGATCTAGCTGGTCTGTCATAATATAATAGAGACAGTAGATCTAGCTGGTCTGTCATAATATAATAGAGACAGTAGATCCAGCTGGTCTGTCATAATATAATAGAGACAGTAGATCAAGCTGGTCTGTCATAATATAATAGAGACAGTAGATCTACCTGGTCTGTCATAATATAATAGAGACAGTAGATTAAGCTGGTCTGTCAAAATACAATAGAGACAGTAGATCTACCTGGTCTGTCATAATATAGAGACAGTAGATCAAGCTGGTCTGTCATAATATAATAGAGACAGTAGATCTAGCTGGTATGTCATAATACAATTGAGACAGTATATCTTGCTGGTCTTTGATAATACAATAGAGACAGTAGATCTACCTGGTCTGTCATAATATAATAGAGACAGTAGATCAAGCTGGTCTGCCAAAATACAAGAGAGACAGTAGATCTACCTGGTCTGTCATAATATAATAGAGACAGTAGATCTAGCTGGTCTGTCATAATATAATAGAGACAGTAGATACAGCTGGTCTGTCATAATATAATAGAGACAGTAGATCAAGCTGGTCTGTCAAAATATAATAGAGACAATAGATCAAGCTGGTCTGTCAAAATATAACAGAGACAGTAGATCTAGCTGGTCTGTCATAATATAATAGAGACAGTAGATCTACCTGGTCTGTCAAAATAAAATAGAGACAGTAGATCTAGCTGGTCTGTCATAATATAATAGAGACAGTAGATCTAGCTGGTCTGTCATAATATAATAGAGACAGTAGATCTAGCTGGTCTGTCATAATATAATAGAGACAGTAGATCTACCTGGTCTGTCAAAATATAATAGAGACAGTAGATCTACCTGGTCTGTCAAAATATAATAGAGACAGTAGATCTTCCTGGTCTGTCATAATATTTTAGAGACAGTAGATCTAGCTGGTATGTCTTACAATAGAGACAGTAGATCTAGCTGGTCTTTCATAATATAATAGCGACAGTAGATCTAGCTGGTCTGTCATAATATTATAGAGACAGTAGATCCAGCTGGTCTGTCATAATATAATAGAGACAGTAGATCAAGCTGGTCTGTCATAATATAATAGAGACAGTAGATCTACCTGGTCTGTCATAATATAATAGAGACAGTAGATCTAGCTGATCTGTCATAATATAATAGAGCCAGTAGATCTATCTGGTCTGTCATAATACAATAGAGCCAGTAGATCTAGCAGGTCTGTCATAATATAATAGAGACAGTAGATCAAGCTGGTCTGTCAAAATATAACAGAGACAGAAGTTCTAGCTGGTCTGTCATAATATAATAGAGACAGTAGATCTAGCTGGTCTGTCATAATATAATAGAGACAGTAGACCAAGCTGGTCTGTCAAAATACAATAGAGACAGTAGATCTACCTGGTCTGTCATAATATAATAGAGCCAGTAGATCAAGCTGGTCTGTCAAAATACAATAGAGCCAGTAGATCTAGCTGGTCTGTCAAAATACAATAGAGCCAGTAGATCTAGCTGGTCTGTCATAATATAATATAGACAGTAGATCCAGCTGGTCTGTCATAATATAATAGAGACAGTAGATCAAGCTGGTCTGTCATAATATAATAGAGACAGTAGATCTACCTAGTCTGTCATAATATAATAGAGACAGTAGATCTACCTGGTCTGTCATAATATAATAGAGACAGTAGATCTATCTGGTCTGTCATAATACAATAGAGCCAGTAGATCTAGCGGGTCTGTCATAATATAATAGAGACAGTAGATCAAGCTGGTCTGTCAAAATATAACAGAGACAGTAGTTCTAGCTGGTCTGTCATAATATAATAGAGACAGTAGATCTAGCTGGTCTGTCATAATATAATAGAGACAGTAGACCAAGCTGGTCTGTCAAAATACAATAGAGACAGTAGATCTACCTGGTCTGTCATAATATAATAGAGCCAGTAGATCAAGCTGGTCTGTCAAAATACAATAGAGCCAGTAGATCTAGCTGGTCTGTCAAAATACAATAGAGCCAGTAGATCTAGCTGGTCTGTCATAATATAATATAGACAGTAGATCCAGCTGGTCTGTCATAATATAATAGAGACAGTAGATCAAGCTGGTCTGTCATAATATAATAGAGACAGTAGATCTACCTAGTCTGTCATAATATAATAGAGACAGTAGATCTACCTGGTCTGTCATAACATAATATCAAATCAAATCAAATCAAATCAAATCAAATCAAATTTATTTATATAGCCCTTCGTACATCAGCTGATATCTCAAAGTGCTGTACAGAAAAGCCAGCCTAAAACCCCAAACAGCAAACAATGCAGGTGTAAAAGCACGGTGGCTAGGAAAACTCCCTAGAAAGGCCAAAACCTAGGAAGAAACCTAGAGAGGAACCGGGCTATGTGGGGTGGCCAGTCCTCTTCTGGCTGTGCCGGGTAGAGATTATAACAGAACATGACCAAGATGTTCAAATGTTCATAAATGACCAGCATGGTCGAATAATAATAAGGCAGAACAGTTGAAACTGGAGCAGCAGCAGTCAGGTGGAATGGGACAGCAAGGAGCCATCATGTCAGGTATTATTAATAGAGACAGTAGATCTACCTGGTCTGTCATAATATAGAGACAGTAGATCAATAATATAGAGACAGTAGATCAAGCTGGTCTGTCATAATATAATAGAGACAGTAGATCTAGCTGGTCTGTCATAATATAATAGAGACAGTAGATCCAGCTGGTCTGTCGCAATATAATAGAGACAGTTGATCCAGCTGGTCTGTCATAATATAATATAGACAGTAGATCTAGCTGGTCTCTCATAATATAATAGATCTAGCTGGTCTGTCATAATATAATAGAGCCATTAGATCTAGCTGGTCTGTCATATTATAATAGAGACAGTAGATCTACCTGGTCTGTCATAATACAATAGATCTAGCTGGTCTGTCATAATATAATAGAGACAGTAGTTCTAGCTGGTCTGTCATAATATAACAGAGACAGTAGTTCTAGCTGGTCTGTCATAATATAATAGAGACAGTAGATCTAGCTGGTCTGTCATAATACAATAGATCTAGCTGGTCTGTCATAATATAATAGAGCCATTAGATCTAGCTGGTCTGTCATATTATAATAGAGACAGTAGATCTACCTGGTCTGTCATAATATAATAGAGACAGTAGATCAAGCTGGTCTGTCATAATACAATAGAGACAGTAGATCTTGCTGGTCTGTCATAATACAATAGAGGCAGTAGATTAAGCTGGTCTGTCAAAATACAATAGAGACAGTAGATCTACCTGGTCTGTCATAATATAGAGACAGTAGATCAAGCTGGTCTGTCATAATATAATAGAGACGGTAGATACAGCTGGTCTGTCATAATATAATAGAGACAGTAGATCAAGCTGGTCTGTCAAAATATAATAGAGACAATAGATCAAGCTGGTCTGTCAAAGTATAACAGAGACAGTAGATCTTGCTGGTCTTTGATAATACAATAAAGACAGTAGATCTACCTGGTCTGTCATAATATAATAGAGACAGTAGATCAAGATGGTCTACCAAAATACAATAGAGACAGTAGATCTTGCTGGTCTTTGATAATACAATAGAGACAGTAGATCTACCTGGTCTGTCATAATATAATAGAGACAGTAGATCTAGCTGGTCTGTCATAATATAATAGAGACGGTAGATACAGCTGGTCTGTCATAATATAATAGAGACAGTAGATCAAGCTGGTCTGTCAAAATATAATAGAGACAATAGATCAAGCTGGTCTGTCAAAGTATAACAGAGACAGTAGATCTAGCTGGTCTGTCATAATATAATAGAGACAGTAGATCTACCTGGTCTGTCAAAATAAAATAGAGACAGTAGATCTAGCTGGTCTGTCATAATATAATAGAGACAGTAGATCTACCTGGTCTGTCAAAATATAATAGAGACAGTAGATCTACCTGGTCTGTCAAAATATAATAGAGACAGTAGATCTACCTGGTCTGTCATAATATTTTAGAGACAGTAGATCTAGCTGGTATGTCTTACAATAGAGACAGTAGATCTAGCTGGTCTTTCATAATATAATAGCGACAGTAGATCTAGCTGGTCTGTCATAATATTATAGAGATAGTAGATCTTGCTGGTCTGTCATAATACAATAGAGATAGTAGATCTTGCTGGTCTGTGATAATACAATAGACAGTAGATCTACCTGGTCTGTCATAATATAATAGAGACAGTAGATCAAGCTGGTCTGTCATAATATAATAGAGACAGTAGATCTTGCTGATCTGTCATAATACAATAGAGACAGTAGATCTACCTGGTCTGTCATAATATTATAGAGACAGTAGATCTAGCTGGTCTGTCATAATATAATAGAGACAGTAGATCTACCTGGTCTGTCATAATATTATAGAGACAGTAGATCTAGCTGGTCTGTCATAATATAATAGAGACAGTAGATATAGCTGGTCTGTCATAATATAATAGAGACAGTAGATCAAGCTGGTCTGTCAAAATATAACAGAGAGAGTAGTTCTAGCTGGTCTGTCATAATATAATAGAGACAGTAGATCTAGCTGGTCTTTCATAATATAATAGCGACAGTACATCTAGCTGGTCTGTCATAATATTATAGAGACAGTAGATCTAGCTGGTCTGTCATAATACAATAGAGACAGTAGATCTTGCTGGTCTGTCAAAATATAATAGAGACAGTAGATCTAGCTGGTCTGTCATATTATAATAGAGACAGTAGATCTAGCTGGTCTGTCATATTATAATAGAGACAGTAGATCTAGCTGGTCTGTCATATTATAATAGAGACAGTAGATCTACCTGGTCTGTCATAATATAATAGAGACAGTAGATCCAGCTGGTCTGTCAAAATACAATAGAGACAGTAGATCTACCTGGTCTGTCATAATATTTTAGAGACAGTAGATCTAGCTGGTATGTCTTACAATAGAGACAGTAGATCCAGCTGGTCTGTCATAATATAATAGAGACAGTAGATCTAGCTGTTCTGTCATAATATAATAGAGACAGTAGATCTAGCTGGTCTGTCATACAATAGAGACAGTAGATCTAGCTGGTCTGTCATAATATAATAGAGACAGTAGATCTAGCTGGTATGTCATAATATAATAGAGACAATAGATCAAGCTGGTCTGTCAAAATATAATAGAGACAGTAGATCTAGCTGGTCTGTCAAAATATAATAGAGACAGTAGATCTAGCTGGTCTTTCATAATATAATAGAGACAGTATATCTAGCTGGTCTGTCAAAATATAATAGAGACAGTAGATCTAGCTGGTCTGTCATATTATAATAGAGACAGTAGATCTAGCTGGTCTGTCATATTATAATAGAGACAGTAGATCTAGCTGGTCTGTCATAATATAATAGATACAGTAGATCTAGCTGGTCTGTCATATTATAATAGAGACAGTAGATCTACCTGGTCTGTCATAATATAATAGAGACAGTAGATCAAGCTGGTCTGTCAAAATACAATAGAGACAGTAGATCTACCTGGTTTGTCATAATATAATAGAGACAGTAGATCAAGCTGGTCTGTCATAATATAATAGAGACAGTAGATATAGCTGGTCTGTCATAATATAATAGAGACAGTAGATCAAGCTGGTCTGTCAAAATATAACAGAGTAGTTCTAGCTGGTCTGTCATAATATAATAGAGACAGTAGATCTAGCTGGTCTTTCATAATATAATAGCGACAGTACATCTAGCTGGTCTGTCATAATACAATAGAGACAGCAGATCTTGCTGGTCTGTCAAAATATAACAGAGACAGTAGTTCGAGCTGGTCTGTGATAATACAATAGAGACAGTAGATCTACCTGGTCTGTCATAATATTTTAGAGACAGTAGATCTAGCTGGTATGTCTTACAATAGAGACAGTAGATCTAGCTGGTCTGTCATAATATAATAGAGACAGTAGATCTAGCTGTTCTGTCATAATATAATAGAGACAGTAGATCTAGCTGGTCTGTCATACAATAGAGACAGTAGATCTAGCTGGTCTGTCATAATATAATAGAGACAGTAGATCTAGCTGGTATGTCATAATATAATAGAGACAATAGATCAAGCTGGTCTGTCAAAATATAATAGAGACAGTAGATCTAGCTGGTCTGTCAAAATATAATAGAGACAGTAGATCTAGCTGGTCTTTCATAATATAATAGAGACAGTAGATCTAGCTGGTCTGTCATAATATAATAGATACAGTAGATCTAGCTGGTCTGTCATATTATAATAGAGACAGTAGATCTACCTGGTCTGTCATAATATAATAGAGACAGTAGATCAAGCTGGTCTGTCAAAATACAATAGAGACAGTATATCTACCTGGTCTGTCATAATATAATAGAGACAGTAGATCAAGCTGGTCTGTCATACTATAATAGAGACAGTAGATATAGCTGGTATGTCTTACAATAGAGACAATAGATCTAGCTGGTCTTTCATAATATAATAGAGACAATAGATCTAGCTGGTCTTTCATAATATAATAGCGACAGTAGATCTAGCTGGTCTGTCATAATATTATAGAGACAGTAGATCTAGCTGGTCTGTCATAATATAATAGAGACAGTAGTTCTAGCTGGTATGTCATACAATAGAGACAGTAGATCTAGCTGGTCTGTCATAATATAATAGAGACAGTAGATCAAGTTGGTCTGTCAAAATATAACAGAGACAGTAGATCTAGCTGGTCTGTCATAATATAATAGAGACAGTAGATCTACCTGGTCTGTCAAAATATAATAGATACTTTAGATCTAGCTGGTCTTTCATAATATAATAGCGACAGTAGATCTAGCTGGTCTTTCATAATATAATAGAGACAGTAGATCTAGCTGGTCTGTCATAATATAATAGATACAGTAGATCTAGCTGGTCTGTCATATTACAATAAAGACAGTAGATCTAGCTAGTCTTTCATAATATAATAGCGACAGTAGATCTAGCTGGTCTGTCAATATTATAGAGACAGTAGATCTAGCTGGTCTGTCATAATATAATAGAGACAGTAGATCTAGCTGGTCTGTCATAATACAATAGAGACAGGAGATCTTGCTGGTCTGTGATAATACAATAGACAGTAGATCTACCTGGTCTGTCATAATATAATAGAGACAGTAGATCAAGCTGGTCTGTCAAAATACAATAGAGACAGTAGATCTACCTGGTCTGTCATAATATAATAGAGACAGTAGATCAAGCTGGTCTGTCATAATATAATAGAGACAGTAGATCTTGCTGATCTGTCATAATACAATAGAGACAGTAGATCTACCTGGTCTGTCATAATATTATAGAGACAGTAGATCTAGCTGGTCTGTCATAATATAATAGAGACAGTAGATCTAGCTGTTCTGTCATAATATAATAGAGACAGTAGATCTAGCTGGTCTGTCATACAATAGAGACAGTAGATCTAGCTGGTCTGTCATAATATAATAGAGACAATAGATCAAGCTGGTCTGTCAAAATATAACAGAGACAGTAGTTCAAGCTGGTCTGTCAAAATATAATAGAGACAGTAGATCTAGCTGGTCTGTCATAATATAATAGAGACAGTAGATCTAGCTGGTCTGTCATAATATAATAGATACAGTAGATCTAGCTGGTCTGTCATATTATAATAGAGACAGTAGATCTAGCCGGTCTGTCATAATACAATAGAGACAGTAGATCTTGCTGGTCTGTGATAATACAATAGACAGTAGATCTACCTGGTCTGTGATAATACAATAGACAGTAGATCTACCTGGTCTGTCATAATATAATAGAGACAGTAGATCAAGCTGGTCTGTCAAAATACAATAGAGACAGTAGATCTTGCTGGTCTGTGATAATACAATAGACAGTAGATCTACCTGGTCTGTCATAATATAATAGAGACAGTAGATCAAGCTGGTCTGTCATAATATAATAGAGACAGTAGATCTTGCTTATCTGTCATAATACAATAGAGACAGTAGATCTAGCTGGTATGTCATACAATAGAGACAGTAGATCTAGCTGGTCTGTCATAATATAATAGCGACAGTAGATCTAGCTGGTCTGTCATAATATTATAGAGACAGTAGATCTAGCTGGTCTGTCATAATACAATAGAGACAGTAGATCTTGCTGGTCTGTCAAAATATAACAGAGACAGTAGTTCTAGCTGGTCTGTCATAATACAATAGAGACAGTAGATCTACCTGGTCTGTCATAATATTTTAGAGACAGTAGATCTAGCTGGTATGTCTTACAATAGAGACAGTAGATCTAGCTGGTCTTTCATAATATAATAGCGACAGTAGATCTAGCTGGTCTGTCAAAATATAATAGAGACAGTAGATCTAGCTGGTCTTTCATAATATAATAGAGACAGTATATCTAGCTGGTCTGTCAAAATATAATAGCGACAGTAGATCTAGATGGTCTGTCATATTATAATAGAGACAGTAGATCTAGATGGTCTGTCATATTATAATAGAGACAGTAGATCTAGCTGGTCTGTCATAATATAATAGAGACAGTAGATCTAGCTGGTCTGTCATAATATAATAGATACAGTAGATCTAGCTGGTCTGTCATATTATAATAGAGACAGTAGATCTAGCTGGTCTTTCATAATATAATAGCGACAGTAGATCTAGCTGGTCTGTCATAATATAATAGAGACAGTAGATCTAGCTGGTCTGTCATAATACAATAGAGACAGTAGATCTACCTGGTCTGTCATAATATTTTAGAGACAGTAGATCTAGCTGGTATGTCTTACAATAGAGACAGTAGATCTAGCTGGTCTTTCATAATATAATAGCGACAGTAGATCTAGCTGGTCTGTCAAAATATAATAGAGACAGTAGATCTAGCTGGTCTTTCATAATATAATAGAGACAGTATATCTAGCTGGTCTGTCAAAATATAATAGCGACAGTAGATCTAGATGGTCTGTCATATTATAATAGAGACAGTAGATCTAGATGGTCTGTCATATTATAATAGAGACAGTAGATCTAGCTGGTCTGTCATAATATAATAGAGACAGTAGATCTAGCTGGTCTGTCATAATATAATAGATACAGTAGATCTAGCTGGTCTGTCATATTATAATAGAGACAGTAGACCTACCTGGTCTGTCATAATATAATAGAGACAGTAGATCAAGCTGGTCTGTCATAATATAATAGAGACAGTAGATCTAGCTGGTCTTTCATAATATAATAGAGACAGTATATCTAGCTGGTCTGTCAAAATATAATAGCGACAGTAGATCTAGATGGTCTGTCATATTATAATAGAGACAGTAGATCTAGATGGTCTGTCATATTATAATAGAGACAGTAGATCTAGCTGGTCTGTCATAATATAATAGAGACAGTAGATCTAGCTGGTCTGTCATAATATAATAGATACAGTAGATCTAGCTGGTCTGTCATATTATAATAGAGACAGTAGACCTACCTGGTCTGTCATAATATAATAGAGACAGTAGATCAAGCTGGTCTGTCAAAATACAATAGAGACAGTAGATCTACCTGGTCTGTCATAATATAATAGAGACAGTAGATCAAGCTGGTCTGTCATAATATAATAGAGACAGTAGATCTTGCTGGTCTGTCATAATATAATAGAGACAGTAGATATAGCTGGTCTGTCATAATATAAAAGAGACAGTAGATCAAGCTGGTCTGTCAAAATATAACAGAGAGAGTAGTTCTAGCTGGTCTGTCATAAGATAATAGAGACAGTAGATCTAGCTGGTATGTCTTACAATAGAGACAGTAGATATAGCTGGTCTTTCATAATATAATAGCGACAGTAGATCTAGCTGGTCTGTCATAATATTATAGAGACAGTAGATCTAGCTGGTCTGTCATAATATAATAGAGACAGTAGATCTAGCTGGTATGTCATACAATAGAGACAGTAGATCTAGCTGGTCTGTCATAATATAATAGAGACAGTAGATCTAGCTGGTCTGTCATAATATATTAGAGACAGTAGATCTAGCTGGTCTGTCATAATATAATAGATACAGTAGATCTAACTGGTCTGTCATATTATAATAGAGACAGTAGATCTAGCTGGTCTTTCATAATATAATAGCGTCAGTAGATCTAGCTGGTCTGTCATAATATAATAGAGACAGTAGATCTAGCTGGTCTGTCATAATACAATAGAGACAGTAGATCTACCTGGTCTGTCATAATATTTTAGAGACAGTAGATCTAGCTGGTATGTCTTACAATAGAGACAGTAGATCTAGCTGGTCTTTCATAATATAATAGCGACAGTAGATCTAGCTGGTCTGTCAAAATATAATAGAGACAGTAGATCTAGCTGGTCTTTCATAATATAATAGAGACAGTATATCTAGCTGGTCTTTCATAATATAATAGCGACAGTAGATCTAGCTGGTCTGTCAAAATATAATAGAGACAGTAGATCTAGCTGGTCTTTCATAATATAATAGAGACAGTATATCTAGCTGGTCTGTCAAAATATAATAGCGACAGTAGATCTAGATGGTCTGTCATATTATAATAGAGACAGTAGATCTAGATGGTCTGTCATATTATAATAGAGACAGTAGATCTAGCTGGTCTGTCATAATATAATAGAGACAGTAGATCTACCTGGTCTGTCATAATATAATAGAGACAGTAGATCAAGCTGGTCTGTCATAATATAATAGAGACAGTAGATCTTGCTGGTCTGTCATAATATAATAGAGACAGTAGATATAGCTGGTCTGTCATAATATAAAAGAGACAGTAGATCAAGCTGGTCTGTCAAAATATAACAGAGAGAGTAGTTCTAGCTGGTCTGTCATAAGATAATAGAGACAGTAGATCTAGCTGGTATGTCTTACAATAGAGACAGTAGATATAGCTGGTCTTTCATAATATAATAGCGACAGTAGATCTAGCTGGTCTGTCATAATATTATAGAGACAGTAGATCTAGCTGGTCTGTCATAATATAATAGAGACAGTAGATCTAGCTGGTATGTCATACAATAGAGACAGTAGATCTAGCTGGTCTGTCATAATATAATAGAGACAGTAGATCTAGCTGGTCTGTCATAATATATTAGAGACAGTAGATCTAGCTGGTCTGTCATAATATAATAGATACAGTAGATCTAACTGGTCTGTCATATTATAATAGAGACAGTAGATCTAGCTGGTCTTTCATAATATAATAGCGTCAGTAGATCTAGCTGGTCTGTCATAATATAATAGAGACAGTAGATCTAGCTGGTCTGTCATAATACAATAGAGACAGTAGATCTACCTGGTCTGTCATAATATTTTAGAGACAGTAGATCTAGCTGGTATGTCTTACAATAGAGACAGTAGATCTAGCTGGTCTTTCATAATATAATAGCGACAGTAGATCTAGCTGGTCTGTCAAAATATAATAGAGACAGTAGATCTAGCTGGTCTTTCATAATATAATAGAGACAGTATATCTAGCTGGTCTTTCATAATATAATAGCGACAGTAGATCTAGCTGGTCTGTCAAAATATAATAGAGACAGTAGATCTAGCTGGTCTTTCATAATATAATAGAGACAGTATATCTAGCTGGTCTGTCAAAATATAATAGCGACAGTAGATCTAGATGGTCTGTCATATTATAATAGAGACAGTAGATCTAGATGGTCTGTCATATTATAATAGAGACAGTAGATCTAGCTGGTCTGTCATAATATAATAGAGACAGTAGATCTAGCTGGTCTGTCATAATATAATAGATACAGTAGATCTAGCTGGTCTGTCATATTATAATAGAGACAGTAGACCTACCTGGTCTGTCATAATATAATAGAGACAGTAGATCAAGCTGGTCTGTCAAAATACAATAGAGACAATAGATCTACCTGGTCTGTCATAATATAATAGAGACAGTAGATCAAGCTGGTCTGTCATAATATAATAGAGACAGTAGATCTTGCTGGTCTGTCATAATATAATAGAGACAGTAGATATAGCTGGTCTGTCATAATATAAAAGAGACAGTAGATCAAGCTGGTCTGTCAAAATATAACAGAGAGAGTAGTTCTAGCTGGTCTTTCATAAGATAATAGAGACAGTAGATCTAGCTGGTATGTCTTACAATAGAGACAGTAGATATAGCTGGTCTTTCATAATATAATAGCGACAGTAGATCTAGCTGGTCTGTCATAATATTATAGAGACAGTAGATCTAGCTGGTCTGTCATAATATAATAGAGACAGTAGATCTAGCTGGTATGTCATACAATAGAGACAGTAGATCTAGCTGGTCTGTCATAATATAATAGAGACAGTAGATCTAGCTGGTCTGTCATAATATATTAGAGACAGTAGATCTAGCTGGTCTGTCATAATATAATAGATACAGTAGATCTAACTGGTCTGTCATATTATAATAGAGACAGTAGATCTAGCTGGTCTTTCATAATATAATAGCGTCAGTAGATCTAGCTGGTCTGTCATAATATAATAGAGACAGTAGATCTAGCTGGTCTGTCATAATACAATAGAGACAGTAGATCTACCTGGTCTGTCATAATATTTTAGAGACAGTAGATCTAGCTGGTATGTCTTACAATAGAGACAGTAGATCTAGCTGGTCTTTCATAATATAATAGCGACAGTAGATCTAGCTGGTCTTTCATAATATAATAGAGACAGTATATCTAGCTGGTCTGTCAAAATATAATAGAGACAGTAGATCTAGCTGGTCTGTCATAATATAATAGATACAGTAGATCTAGCTGGTCTGTCATATTATAATAGAGACAGTAGACCTACCTGGTCTGTCATAATATAATAGAGACAGTAGATCAAGCTGGTCTGTCAAAATACAATAGAGACAGTAGATCTACCTGGTCTGTCATAATATAATAGAGACAGTAGATCAAGCTGGTCTGTCATAATATAATAGAGACAGTAGATCTTGCTGGTCTGTCATAATATAATAGAGACAGTAGATATAGCTGGTCTGTCATAATATAAAAAGAGACAGTAGATCAAGCTGGTCTGTCAAAATATAACAGAGAGAGTAGTTCTAGCTGGTCTGTCATAAGATAATAGAGACAGTAGATCTAGCTGGTATGTCTTACAATAGAGACAGTAGATATAGCTGGTCTTTCATAATATAATAGCGACAGTAGATCTAGCTGGTCTGTCATAATATTATAGAGACAGTAGATCTAGCTGGTCTGTCATAATATAATAGAGACAGTAGATCTAGCTGGTATGTCATACAATAGAGACAGTAGATCTAGCTGGTCTGTCATAATATAATAGAGACAGTAGATCTAGCTGGTCTGTCATAATATATTAGAGACAGTAGATCTAGCTGGTCTGTCATAATATAATAGATACAGTAGATCTAACTGGTCTGTCATATTATAATAGAGACAGTAGATCTAGCTGGTCTTTCATAATATAATAGCGTCAGTAGATCTAGCTGGTCTGTCATAATATAATAGAGACAGTAGATCTAGCTGGTCTGTCATAATACAATAGAGACAGTAGATCTACCTGGTCTGTCATAATATTTTAGAGACAGTAGATCTAGCTGGTATGTCTTACAATAGAGACAGTAGATCTAGCTGGTCTTTCATAATATAATAGCGACAGTAGATCTAGCTGGTCTGTCAAAATATAATAGAGACAGTAGATCTAGCTGGTCTTTCATAATATAATAGAGACAGTATATCTAGCTGGTCTGTCAAAATATAATAGCGACAGTAGATCTAGCTGGTCTGTCATATTATAATAGAGACAGTAGATCTAGCTGGTCTGTCATAATATAATAGAGACAGTAGATCTAGCTGGTCTGTCATAATATAATAGATACAGTAGATCTAGCTGGTCTGTCATATTATAATAGAGACAGTAGATCTACCTGGTCTGTCATAATATAATAGAGACAGTAGATCAAGCTGGTCTGTCATAATATAATAGAGACAGTAGATCTTGCTGGTCTGTCATGATATAATAGAGACAGTAGATATAGCTGGTCTGTCATAATATAAAAGAGACAGTAGATCAAGCAGGTCTGTCAAAATATAACAGAGATAGTAGTTCTAGCTGGTCTGTCATAATATAATAGAGACAGTAGATCTAGCTGGTATGTCATACAATAGAGACAGTAGATCTAGCTGGTCTGTCATAATATAATAGAGACAGTAGATCTAGCTGGTCTGTCATAATATAATAGAGACAGTAGATCTAGCTGGTATGTCTTACAATAGAGACAGTAGATCTAGCTGGTCTTTCATAATATAATAGCGACAGTAGATCTAGCTGGTCTGTCATAATATTATAGAGACAGTAGATCTAGCTGGTCTGTCATAATATAATAGAGACAGTAGATCTAGCTGGTATGTCATAATACAATAGAGACAGTAGATCTACCTGGTCTGTCATAATATTTTAGAGACAGTAGATCTAGCTGGTATGTCTTACAATAGAGACAGTAGATCTAGCTGGTCTTTCATAATATAATAGCGACAGTAGATCTAGCTGGTCTGTCAAAATATAATAGAGACAGTAGATCTAGCTGGTCTTTCATAATATAATAGAGACAGTATATCTAGCTGGTCTGTCAAAATATAATAGAGACAGTAGATCTAGCTGGTCTGTCATATTATAATAGAGACAGTAGATCTAGCTGGTCTGTCATAATATAATAGAGACAGTAGATCTAGCTGGTCTGTCATAATATAATAGATACAGTAGATCTAGCTGGTCTGTCATATTATAATAGAGACAGTAGATCTACCTGGTCTGTCATAATATAATAGAGACAGTAGATCAAGCTGGTCTGTCAAAATACAATAGAGACAGTAGATCTACCTGGTCTGTCATAATATAATAGAGACAGTAGATCAAGCTGGTCTGTCATAATATAATAGAGACAGTAGATCTTGCTGGTCTGTCATGATATAATAGAGACAGTAGATATAGCTGGTCTGTCATAATATAAAATAGACAGTAGATCAAGCTGGTCTGTCAAAATATAACAGAGAGAGTAGTTCTAGCTGGTCTGTCATAATATAATAGAGACAGTAGATCTAGCTGGTATGTCATACAATAGAGACAGTAGATCTAGCTGGTCTGTCATAATATAATAGAGACAGTAGATCTAGCTGGTCTGTCATAATATAATAGAGACAGTAGATCTAGCTGGTATGTCTTACAATAGAGACAGTAGATCTAGCTGGTCTTTCATAATATAATAGCGACAGTAGATCTAGCTGGTCTGTCATAATAGTATAGAGACAGTAGATCTAGCTGGTCTGTCATAATATAATAGAGACAGTAGATCTAGCTGGTATGTCATACAATAGAGACAGTAGATCTAGCTGGTCTGTCATAATATAATAGAGACAGTAGATCTAGCTGGTCTGTCATAATATAATAGAGACAGTAGATCTAGCTGGTCTGTCATAATATAATAGATACAGTAGATCTAGCTGGTCTGTCATATTATAATAGAGACAGTAGATCAAGCTGGTCTTTCATAATATAATAGCGACAGTAGATCTAGCTGGTCTGTCATAATATAATAGAGACAGTAGATCTAGCTGGTCTGTCATAATATAATAGAGACAGTGGATCTAGCTGGTCTGTCATAATATAATAGATACAGTAGATCTAGCTGGTCTGTCATATTATAATAGAGACAGTAGATCTAGCTGGTCTTTCATAATATAATAGCGACAGTAGATCTAGCTGGTCTGTCAGAATATTATAGAGACAGTAGATCTAGCTGGTCTGTCATATTATAATAGAGACAGTAGATCTACCTGGTCTGTCATAATATAATAGAGACAGTAGATCAAGCTGGTCTGTCAAAATACAATAGAGACAGTAGATCTACCTGGTCTGTCATAATATAATAGAGACAGTAGATCAAGCTGGTCTGTCATAATATAATAGAGAC
The DNA here is from genome assembly GCF_023373465.1 of Oncorhynchus keta. NCBI lineage: Eukaryota > Metazoa > Chordata > Actinopteri > Salmoniformes > Salmonidae > Oncorhynchus > Oncorhynchus keta. The sequence goes on along the minus strand of NW_026285287.1, from coordinate 27,606 downwards.
AGTAGATCTTGCTGGTCTGTCATGATATAATAGAGACAGTAGATATAGCTGGTCTGTCATAATATAAAAGAGACAGTAGATCAAGCAGGTCTGTCAAAATATAACAGAGATAGTAGTTCTAGCTGGTCTGTCATAATATAATAGAGACAGTAGATCTAGCTGGTATGTCATACAATAGAGACAGTAGATCTAGCTGGTCTGTCATAATATAATAGAGACAGTAGATCTAGCTGGTCTGTCATAATATAATAGAGACAGTAGATCTAGCTGGTATGTCTTACAATAGAGACAGTAGATCTAGCTGGTCTTTCATAATATAATAGCGACAGTAGATCTAGCTGGTCTGTCATAATATTATAGAGACAGTAGATCTAGCTGGTCTGTCATAATATAATAGAGACAGTAGATCTAGCTGGTATGTCATAATACAATAGAGACAGTAGATCTACCTGGTCTGTCATAATATTTTAGAGACAGTAGATCTAGCTGGTATGTCTTACAATAGAGACAGTAGATCTAGCTGGTCTTTCATAATATAATAGCGACAGTAGATCTAGCTGGTCTGTCAAAATATAATAGAGACAGTAGATCTAGCTGGTCTTTCATAATATAATAGAGACAGTATATCTAGCTGGTCTGTCAAAATATAATAGAGACAGTAGATCTAGCTGGTCTGTCATATTTTAATAGAGACAGTAGATCTAGCTGGTCTGTCATAATATAATAGAGACAGTAGATCTAGCTGGTCTGTCATAATATAATAGATACAGTAGATCTAGCTGGTCTGTCATATTATAATAGAGACAGTAGATCTACCTGGTCTGTCATAATATAATAGAGACAGTAGATCAAGCTGGTCTGTCAAAATACAATAGAGACAGTAGATCTACCTGGTCTGTCATAATATAATAGAGACAGTAGATCAAGCTGGTCTGTCATAATATAATAGAGACAGTAGATCTTGCTGGTCTGTCATGATATAATAGAGACAGTAGATATAGCTGGTCTGTCATAATATAAAATAGACAGTAGATCAAGCTGGTCTGTCAAAATATAACAGAGAGAGTAGTTCTAGCTGGTCTGTCATAATATAATAGAGACAGTAGATCTAGCTGGTATGTCATACAATAGAGACAGTAGATCTAGCTGGTCTGTCATAATATAATAGAGACAGTAGATCTAGCTGGTCTGTCATAATATAATAGAGACAGTAGATCTAGCTGGTATGTCTTACAATAGAGACAGTAGATCTAGCTGGTCTTTCATAATATAATAGCGACAGTAGATCTAGCTGGTCTGTCATAATAGTATAGAGACAGTAGATCTAGCTGGTCTGTCATAATATAATAGAGACAGTAGATCTAGCTGGTATGTCATACAATAGAGACAGTAGATCTAGCTGGTCTGTCATAATATAATAGAGACAGTAGATCTAGCTGGTCTGTCATAATATAATAGAGACAGTAGATCTAGCTGGTCTGTCATAATATAATAGATACAGTAGATCTAGCTGGTCTGTCATATTATAATAGAGACAGTAGATCAAGCTGGTCTTTCATAATATAATAGCGACAGTAGATCTAGCTGGTCTGTCATAATATAATAGAGACAGTAGATCTAGCTGGTCTGTCATAATATAATAGAGACAGTGGATCTAGCTGGTCTGTCATAATATAATAGATACAGTAGATCTAGCTGGTCTGTCATATTATAATAGAGACAGTAGATCTAGCTGGTCTTTCATAATATAATAGCGACAGTAGATCTAGCTGGTCTGTCAGAATATTATAGAGACAGTAGATCTAGCTGGTCTGTCATAATATAACAGAAACAGTAGATCTAGCTGGTCTGTCATAATACAATAGAGACAGTAGATATTGCTGGTCTGTGATAATACAATAGACAGTAGATCTACCTGGTCTGTGATAATACAATAGACAGTATATCTACCTGGTCTGTCATAATATAGAGACAGTAGATCAAGCTGGTCTGTCAAAATACAATAGAGACAGTAGATCTTGCTGGTCTGTGATAATACAATAGACAGTAGATCTACCTGGTCTGTCATAATATAATAGAGACAGTAGATCAAGCTGGTCTGTCATAATATAATAGAGACAGTAGATCTTGCTGATCTGTCATAATACAATAGAGACAGTAGATCTAGCTGGTATGTCATACAATAGAGACAGTAGATCTAGCTGGTCTGTCATAATATAATAGCGACAGTAGATCTAGCTGGTCTGTCATAATATTATAGAGACAGTAGATCTAGCTGGTCTGTCATAATACAATAGAGACAGTAGATCTTGCTGGTCTGTCAAAATATAACAGAGACAGTAGTTCTAGCTGGTCTGTCATAATACAATAGAGACAGTAGATCTACCTGGTCTGTCATAATATTTTAGAGACAGTAGATCTAGCTGGTATGTCTTACAATAGAGACAGTAGATCTAGCTGGTCGTTCATACTATAATAGCGACAGTAGATCGAGCTGGTCTGTCAAAATATAATAGAGACAGTAGATCTAGCTGGTCTGTGATTTTGTAATAGAGACAGTAGATCTAGCTGGTCTGTCATAATTTACATTTACATTTAAGTCATTTAGCAGACGCTCTTATCCAGAGCGACTTACAAATTGGTGCAAACACCTATGACAACCAGTGGAACAGCCACTTGCATCTAAATCTTGTTGGGGGAGAAGGGGGGTGAGAAGGATTACTTACCCTTACTTACCCTATCCTAGGTATTCCTTGAAGAGGTGGGGTTTCAGGTGTCTCCGGAAGGTGGTGATTGACTCCGCTGTCCTGGCGTCGTGAGGGAGTTTGTTCCACCATTGGGGGCCAGAGCAGCGAACAGTTTTGACTGGGCTGAGCGGGAACTGTACTTCCTCAGTGGTAGGGAGGCGAGCAGGCCAGAGGTGGATGAACGCAGTGCCCTTGTTTGGGTGTAGGGCCTGATCAGGGCCTGGAGGTACTGAGGTGCCGTTCCCCTCACAGCTCCGTAGGCGAGCACCATGGTCTTGTAGCGGATGCGAGCTTCAACTGGAAGCCAGTGGAGAGAGCGGAGGAGCGGGGTGACGTGAGAGAACTTGGGAAGGTTGAACACCAGACGGGCTGCGGCGTTCTGGATGAGTTGTAGGGGTTTAATGGCACAGGCAGGGAGCCCAGCCAACAGCGAGTTGCAGTAGTCAAGACGGGAGATGACAAGTGCCTGGATTAGGACCTGCGCCGCTTCCTGTGTGAGGCAGGGTCGTACTCTGCGGATGTTGTAGAGCATGAACCTACAGGAACGGGACACCGCCTTGATGTTAGTTGAGAACGCCAGGGTGTTGTCCAGGATCACGCCAAGGTTCTTAGCGCTCTGGGAGGAGGACACAATGGAGTTGTCAACCGTGATGGCGAGATCATGGAACGGGCAGTCCTTCCCCGGGAGGAAGAGGAGCTCCGTCTTGCTGAGGTTCAGCTTGAGGTGGTGATCCGTCATCCACACTGATATGTCTGCCAGACATGCAGAGATGCGATTCGCCACCTGGTCATCAGAAGGGGGAAAGGAGAAGATTAATTGTGTGTCGTCTGCATAGCAATGATAGGAGAGACCATGTGAGGTTATGACAGAGCCAAGTGACTTGGTGTATAGCGAGAATAAGAGAGGGCCTAGAACAGAGCCCTGGGGGACACCAGTGGTGAGAGCGCGTGGTGAGGAGACAGATTCTCGCCACGCCACCTGGTAGGAGCGACCTGTCAGGTAGGACGCAATCCAAGCGTGGGCCGCGCCGGAGATGCCCAACTCGGAGAGGGTGGAGAGGAGGATCTGATGGTTCACAGTATCGAAGGCAGCCGATAGGTCTAGAAGGATGAGAGCAGAGGAGAGAGAGTTAGCTTTAGCAGTGCGGAGCGCCTCCGTGATACAGAGAAGAGCAGTCTCAGTTGAATGACTAGTCTTGAAACCTGACTGATTTGGATCAAGAAGGTCATTATAAGGTCAATATAATAGATACAGTAGATCTAGCTGGTCTGTCATAATATAATAGAGACAGTAGATCTAGCTGGTCGGTCATATTATAGAGACAGTAGATCTAGCTGGTCTGTCATAATACAATAGAGACAGTAGATCTAGCTGGTCTGTCATAATATAATAGAGACAGTAGATCTAGCTGGTCTGTCATAATATAATAGAGACAGTATATCTAGCTGGTCTGTCATAATATAATAGCGACAGTAGATCTAGCTGGTCTGTCATAATATTATAGAGACAGTAGATCTAGCTGGTCTGTCATAATATAATAGAGACAGTAGATCAAGCTGGTCTGTCAAAATATAACAGAGACAGTAGATCTAGCTTGTCTGTCATAATATAATAGAGACAGTAGATCTACCTGGTCTGTCATAATACAATAGACATTTACATTACATTTACATTTAAGTCATTTAGCAGACGCTCTTATCCAGAGCGACTTACAAATTGGTGCATACACCTTATGACAACCAGTGGAACAGCCACTTGCATCTAAATCTTGTTGGGGGGGGAGAAGGATTACCTACCCTTACTTACCCTATCCTAGGTATTCCTTGAAGAGGTGGGGTTTCAGGTGTCTCCGGAAGGTGGTGATTGACTCCGCTGTCCTGGCGTCGTGAGGAGTTTGTTCCACCATTGGGGGCCAGAGCAGCGAACAGTTTTGACTGGGCTGAGCGGGAACTGTACTTCCTCAGTGGTAGGGAGGCGAGCAGGCCAGAGGTGGATGAACGCAGTGCCCTTGTTTGGGTGTAGGGCCTGATCAGAGCCTGAGGTACTGAGGTGCCGTTCCCTCACAGCCCGTAGGCGAGCACCATGGTCTTGTAGCGGATGCGAGCTTCAACTGGAAGCCAGTGGAGAGAGCGGAGGAGCGGGGTGACGTGGAGAGAACTTGGGAAGGTTGAACACCAGACGGGCTGCGGCGTTCTGGATGAGTTGTAGGGGTTTAATGGCACAGGCAGGGAGCCCAGCCAACAGCGAGTTGCAGTAATCAAGACGGGGAGATGACAAGTGCCTGGATTAGGACCTGCGCCGCTTCCTGTGTGAGGCAGGGTCGTACTCTGCGGATGTTGTAGAGCATGAACCTACAGGAACGGGACACCGCCTTGATGTTAGTTGAGAACGTCAGGGTGTTGTCCAGGATCACGCCAAGGTTCTTAGCGCTCTGGGAGGAGGACACAATGGAGTTGTCAACCGTGATGGCGAGATCATGGAACGGGCAGTCCTTCCCCGGGAGGAAGAGGAGCTCCGTCTTGCTGAGGTTCAGCTTGAGGTGGTGATCCGTCATCCACACTGATATGTCTGCCAGACATGCAGAGATGCGATTCGCCACCTGGTCATCAGAAGGGGGAAAGGAGAAGATTAATTGTGTGTCGTCTGCATAGCAATGATAGGAGAGACCATGTGAGGTTATGACAGAGCCAAGTGACTTGGTGTATAGCGAGAATAAGAGAGGGCCTAGAACAGAGCCCTGGGGGACACCAGTGGTGAGAGCGCGTGGTGAGGAGACAGATTCTCGCCACGCCACCTGGTAGGAGCGACCTGTCAGGTAGGACGCAACTAGCGTGGGCCGCGCCGGAGATGCCCAACTCGGAGAGGGTGGAGAGGAGGATCTGATGGTTCACAGTATCGAAGGCAGCCGATAGGTCTAGAAGGATGAGAGCAGAGGAGAGAGAGTTAGCTTTAGCAGTGCGGAGCGCTCCGTGATACAGAGAAGAGCAGTCTCAGTTGAATGACTAGTCTTGAAACCTGACTGGTTTGGATCAAGAAGGTCATTCTGAGAGAGATAGCGGTAGAGCTGGCCAAGGACGGCACGCTCAAGAGTTTTGGAGAGAAAAGAGAGAAGGGATACTGGTCTGTAGTTGTTGACATCGGAGGGATCGAGTGTAGGTTTTTTCAGAAGGGGTGCAACTCTCGCTCTCTTGAAGACGGGAGGGACGTAGCCAGCGGTCAGGGATGAGTTGATGAGCGAGGTGAGGTAAGGGAGAAGGTCTCCGGAAATGGTCTGGAGAAGAGAGGAGGGGATAGGGTCAAGCGGGCAGGTTGTTGGGCGGCCGGTCGTCACAAGACGCGAGATTTCATCTGGAGAGAGAGGGGAGAAAGAGGTCAGAGCATAGGGTAGGGCAGTGTGAGCAGAACCAGCGGTGTCGTTTGACTTAGCAAACGAGGATCGGATGTCATCGACCTTCTTTTCAAAATGGTTGACGAAGTCATCTGCAGAGAGGGAGGAGGGAGGGGGGAGGATTCAGGAGGGAGGAGAAGGTGGCAAAGAGCTTCCTAGGGTTAGAGGCAGATGCTTGGAACTTAGAATGGTAGAAAGTGGCTTTAGCAGCAGAGACAGAGGAGGAAAATGTAGAGAGGAGGGAGTGAAAGGATGCCAGGTCCGCAGGGAGGCGAGTTTTCCTCCATTTCCGCTCGGCTGCCCGGAGCCCTGTTCTGTGAGCTCGCAATGAGTCGTCGAGCCACGGAGCGGGAGGGGAGGACCGAGCCGGCCTGGAGGATAGGGGACATAGGGAGTCAAAGGATGCAGTAAGGGAGGAGAGGAGGGTTGAGGAGGCAGAATCAGGAGATAGGTTGGAGAAAGTTTGAGCAGAGGGAAGAGAAGATAGGATGGAAGAGGAGAGAGTAGCGGGGGAGAGAGAGCGAAGGTTGGGACGGCGCGATACCATCCGAGTAGGGGCAGTGTGGGAAGTGTTGGATGAGAGCGAGAGGGAAAAGGATACAAGGTAGTGGTCGGAGACTTGGAGGGGAGTTGCAATGAGGTTAGTGGAAGAACAGCATCTAGTAAAGATGAGGTCAAGCGTATTGCCTGCCTTGTGAGTAGGGGGAAGGTGAGAGGGTGAGGTCAAAAGAGGAGAGGAGTGGAAAGAAGGAGGCAGAGAGGAATGAGTCAAAGGTAGACGTGGGGGAGGTTAAAGTCGCCCAGAACTGTGAGAGGTGAGCCGTCCTCAGGAAAGGAGCTTATCAAGGCATCAAGCTCATTGATGAACTCTCCAAGGGAACCTGGAGGGCGATAAATGATAAGGATGTTAAGCTTGAAAGGGCTGGTAACTGTGACAGCATGGAATTCAAAGGAGGCAATAGACAGATGGGTAAGGGGAGAAAGAGAGAAAGACCACTTGGGAGAGATGAGGATCCCGGTGCCACCACCCCGCTGACCAGAAGCTCTCGGGGTGTGCGAGAACACGTGGGCGGACGAGGAGAGAGCAGTAGGAGTAGCAGTGTTATCTGTGGTGATCCATGTTTCCGTCAGTGCCAAGAAGTCAAGGGACTGGAGGGAGGCATAGGCTGAGATGAACTCTGCCTTGTTGGCCGCAGATTGGCAGTTCCAGAGGCTACCGGAGACCTGGAACTCCATGTGGGTCGTACGCGCTGGGACCACCAGGTTAGGGTGGTCGCGCCACGCGGTGTGGAGCGTTTGTATGGTCTGTGCAGAGAGGAGAGAACAGGGATAGACAGACACATAGTTGACAGGCTACAGAAAAGGCTACGCTAATGCAAGGAAATTGGAATGACAAGCGGACTACACGTCTCGAATGTTCAGAAAGTTAGGCTTACGTAGCAAGAATCTTATTGACTAAAATGATTAAAATGATACAGTACTGCTAAAGTAGGCTAGCTGGCAGTAGCTGCGTTGTTGACACTACACTAATCAAGTCGTTCCGTGAGTGTAATAATTTCTACAGTGCTGCTATTCGGGGGCTAGCTGGCTAGCTAGCAGTGTTGTTTACGTTACGTTGAGTTAAAAGAACGACAATAGCTGGCTAGCGAACCTCAGTGAATTAAGATAATCACTCCAAGGCTACACACACTAAACTACACAATTATCTTGAAACAAAGACAGCTATGTAGCTAGCTAACACTGAACTAATCAAGTCGTACAGTTGAGTGAATAGCACTACAGTGATGCTAATCTGTGTGCGTTAGCTAGCGTTGCTAGCTCCTGGGCGAATAGCAGTGAAGGCTACGTTAGGGCGACGAAATACGAAATACGATAATTATGCAATTATCTCTGATACAAGGACGGCTATGTAGCTAGCTAAGAAGAATGGCTAAGATTATGTAGCTAGCTAACAGTAAACTAATCAAGTCGTACAGTTGAGTGAATAGCACTACAGTGATGCTAATCTGTGTGCGTTAGCTAGCGTTAGCTAGCTCCTGGGCGAATAGCAGTGAAGGCTACGTTAGGGCGACGAAATACGATAATTATGCAATTATCTCTGATACAAGGACGGCTATGTAGCTAGCTAAGAAGAATTGCTAAGATTAGACAAATCAACCGTTGTACTATAATGAAATGTAATGAAAAAGTTATACAACCTGCAGAGCGAAGTGCGAATGCGACCGCTCGCTCCAACCGGGAGACAGTAGATCTTGCTGGTCTGTCAAAATATAACAGAGACAGTAGTTCTAGCTGGTCTGTCATAATACAATAGAGACAGTAGATCTACCTGGTCTGTCATAATATTTTAGAGACAGTAGATCTAGCTGGTATGTCTTACAATAGAGAAAGTAGATCTAGCTGGTCTTTCATAAAATAATAGCGACAGTAGATCGAGCTGGTCTGTCAAAATATAATAGAGACAGTAGATCTAGCTGGTCTGTGATTTTGTAATAGAGACAGTAGATCTAGCTGGTCTGTCATAATATAATAGATACAGTAGATCTAGCTGGTCTGTCATAATATAATAGAGACAGTAGATCTAGCTGGTCGGTCATATTATAGAGACAGTAGATCTAGCTGGTCTGTCATAATTACAATAGAGACAGTAGATCTAGCTGGTCTGTCATAATATAATAGAGACAGTAGATCTAGCTGGTCTGTCATAATATAATAGAGACAGTATATCTAGCTGGTCTGTCATAATATAATAGCGACAGTAGATCTAGCTGGTCAAATCAAATCAAATCAAATTTATTTAGCTGGTTTATCTAGCTGGTCTGTCATAATATTATAGAGACAGTAGATCTAGCTGGTCTGTCATATTATTATAGAGACAGTAGATCTAGCTGGTCTGTCATAATACAATAGAGACAGTAGATCTTGCTGGTCTGTCAAAATATAACAGAGACAGTAGTTCTAGCTGGTCTGTCATAATACAATAGAGACAGTAGATCTACCTGGTCTGTCATAATATTTTAGAGACAGTAGATCAAGCTGGTATGTCTTACAATAGAGACAGTAGATCTAGCTGGTCTTTCATAATATAATAGCGACAGTAGATCGAGCTGGTCTGTCAAAATATAATAGAGACAGTAGATCTAGTTGGTCTGTGATTTTGTAATAGAGACAGTAGATCTAGCTGGTCTGTCATAATATAATAGATACAGTAGATCTAGCTGGTCTGTCATAATATAATAGAGACAGTAGATCTAGCTGGTCGGTCATATTATAGAGACAGTAGATCTAGCTGGTCTGTCATAATACAATAGAGACAGTAGATCTAGCTGGTCTGTCATAATATAATAGAGACAGTAGATCTAGCTGGTCTGTCATAATATAATAGAGACAGTATATCTAGCTGGTCTGTCATAATATAATAGCGACAGTAGATCTAGCTGGTCTGTCATAATATTATAGAGACAGTAGATCTAGCTGGTCTGTCATAATATAATAGAGACAGTAGATCTAGCTGGTCTGTCAAAATATAACAGAGACAGTAGATCTAGCTTGTCTGTCATAATATAATAGAGACAGTAGATCTACCTGGTCTGTCAAAATATAATAGAGACAGTAGATCTAGCTGGTCTTTCATAATATAATAGCGACAGTAGATCTAGCTGGTCTTTCATAATATAATAGAGACAGTAGATCTAGCTCGTCTTTCATAATATAATAGAGACAGTAGATCTAGCTGGTATGTCATACAATAGAGACAGTAGATCTCGCTGGTCTGTCATAATATTATAGAGACAGTAAATCTAGCTGGTATGTCATACAATAGACAGTAGATCTAGCTGGTCTGTCATAATATAATAGATACAGTAGATCTAGCTGGTCTGTCATAATATAATAGAGACAGTAGATCTACCTGGTCTGTCATAATATAATAGAGACAGTAGATCAAGCTGGTCTGTCATAATATTATAGAGACAGTAGATCTTGCTGATCTGTCATAATATAATATAGACAGTAGATATAGCTGGTCTGTCATAATATAATAGAGACAGTAGATCAAGCTGGTCTGTCAAAATATAACAGAGAGAGTAGTTCTAGCTGGTCTGTCATAATATAATAGAGACAGTAGATCTAGCTGGTATGTCTTACAATAGAGACAGTAGATCTAGCTGGTCTTTCATAATATAATAGCGACAGTAGATCTAGCTGGTCTGTCATAATATTATAGAGACAGTAGATCTAGCTGGTCTGTCATAATATAATAGAGACAGTAGATCTAGCTGGTATGTCATACAATAGAGACAGTAGATCTAGCTGGTCTGTCATAATATAATAGAGACAGTAGATCAAGCTGGTCTGTCAAAATATAACAGAGACAGTAGATCTAGCTGGTCTGTCATAATATAATAGAGACAGTAGATCTAGCTGGTCTGTCAAAATATAATAGAGACAGTAGATCTAGCTGGTCTTTCATAATATAATAGCGACAGTAGATCTAGCTGGTCTTTCATAATATAATAGAGACAGTAGATCTAGCTGGTCTGTCATAATATAATAGAGACAGTAGATCTAGCTGGTATGTCATACAATAGAGACAGTAGATCTAGCTGGTTTGTCATAATATAATAGATACAGTAGATCTAGCTGGTCTGTCATAATATAATAGATACAGTAGATCTAGCTGGTCTGTCATAATATAATAGAGACAGTAGATCTAGCTGGTCGGTCATATTATAGAGACAGTAGATCTAGCTGGTCTGTCATAATACAATAGAGACAGTAGATCTAGCTGGTCTGTCATAATATAATAGAGACAGTAGATCTAGCTGGTCTGTCATAATATAATAGAGACAGTATATCTAGCTGGTCTGTCATAATATAATAGCGACAGTAGATCTAGCTGGTCTGTCATAATATTATAGAGACAGTAGATCTAGCTGGTCTGTCATAATATAATAGAGACAGTAGATCTAGCTGGTCTGTCAAAATATAACAGAGACAGTAGATCTAGCTTGTCTGTCATAATATAATAGAGACAGTAGATCTACCTGGTCTGTCAAAATATAATAGAGACAGTAGATCTAGCTGGTCTTTCATAATATAATAGCGACAGTAGATCTAGCTGGTCTTTCATAATATAATAGAGACAGTAGATCTAGCTCGTCTTTCATAATATAATAGAGACAGTAGATCTAGCTGGTATGTCATACAATAGAGACAGTAGATCTCGCTGGTCTGTCATAATATTATAGAGACAGTAAATCTAGCTGGTATGTCATACAATAGACAGTAGATCTAGCTGGTCTGTCATAATATAATAGATACAGTAGATCTAGCTGGTCTGTCATAATATAATAGAGACAGTAGATCTACCTGGTCTGTCATAATACAATAGAGACAGTAGATCAAGCTGGTCTGTCATAATATAATAGAGACAGTAGATCTTGCTGGTCTGTCATAATATAATAGAGACAGTAGATATAGCTGGTCTGTCATAATATAAAAGAGACAGTAGATCAAGCTGGTCTGTCAAAATATAACAGAGAGAGTAGTTCTAGCTGGTCTGTCATAATATAATAGAGACAGTAGATCTAGCTGGTATGTCTTACAATAGAGACAGTAGATCTAGCTGGTCTTTCATAATATAATAGCGACAGTAGACCTAGCTGGTCTGTCATAATATTATAGAGACAGTAGATCTAGCTGGTCTGTCATAATATAATAGAGACAGTAGATCTAGCTGGTATGTCATACAATAGAGACAGTAGATCTAGCTGGTCTGTCATAATATAATAGAGACAGTAGATCAAGCTGGTCTGTCAAAATATAACAGAGACAGTAGATCTAGCTGGTCTGTCATAATATAATAGAGACAGTAGATCTACCTGGTCTGTCAAAATATAATAGAGACAGTAGATCTAGCTGGTCTTTCATAATATAATAGCGACAGTAGATCTAGCTGGTCTTTCATAATATAATAGAGACAGTAGATCTAGCTGGTCTGTCATAATATAATAGAGACAGTAGATCTAGCTGGTATGTCATACAATAGAGACAGTAGATCTAGCTGGTTTGTCATAATATAATAGATACAGTAGATCTAGCTGGTCTGTCATAATATAATAGAGACAGTAGATCTAGCTGGTCTGTCATATTATAATAGAGACAGTAGATCTAGCTGGTCTGTCATAATACAATATAGACAGTAGATCTTGCTGGTCTTTGATAATACAATAGAGACAGTAGATCTACCTGGTCTGTCATAATATAATAGAGACAGTAGATCTAGCTGGTCTGTCATAATATAATAGAGACAGTAGATCTAGCTGGTATGTCATACAATAGAGACAGTAGATCTAGCTGGTCTGTCATAATATAATAGATACAGTAGATCTAGCTGGTCTGTCATAATATAATAGAGACAGTAGATCTAGCTGGTCTGTGATTTTGTAATAGAGACAGTAGATCTAGCTGGTCTGTCATAATATAATAGATACAGTAGATCTGGCTGGTCTGTCATAATATAATAGAGACAGTAGATCTAGCTGGTCGGTCATATTATAGAGACAGTAGATCTAGCTGGTCTGTCATAATACAATAGAGACAGTAGATCTAGCTGGTCTGTCATAATATAATAGAGACAGTAGATCTAGCTGGTCTGTCATAATATAATAGAGACAGTAGATCTAGCTGGTATGTCATACAATAGAGACAGTAGATCTCGCTGGTCTGTCATAATATTATAGAGACAGTAGATCTAGCTGGTATGTCATACAATAGACAGTAGATCTAGCTGGTCTGTCATAATATAATAGATACAGTAGATCTAGCTGGTCTGTCATAATATAATAGAGACAGTAGATCTAGCTGGTCTGTGATATTGTAATAGAGACAGTAGATCTAGCTGGTCTGTCATAATACAATAGAGACAGTAGATCTTGCTGGTCTTTGATAATACAATAGAGACAGTAGATATACCTGGTCTGTCATAATATAATAGAGACAGTAGATCTAGCTGCTCGGTCATATTATAGAGACAGTAGATCTAGCTGGTCTGTCATAATACAATAGAGACAGTAGATCTAGCTGGTCTGTAAAAGCAAATGGCATATATTATTATAGAGACAGTAGATCTAGCTGGTCTGTCATAATATAATAGAGACAGTATATCTAGCTGGTCTGTCATAATATAATAGAGACAGTAGATCTTGCTGGTCTGTGATAATACAATAGAGACAGTAGATCTAGCTGGTCTTTCATAATATAATAGCGACAGTAGATCTAGCTGGTCTGTCATAATATTATAGAGACAGTAGATCTAGCTGGTCTGTCATAATATAATAGAGACAGTAGATCTAGCTGGTATGTCATACAATAGAGACAGTAGATCTAGCTGGTCTGTCATAATATAATAGAGGCAGTAGATCAAGCTGGTCTGTCAAAATATAACAGAGACAGTAGATCTAGCTGGTCTGTCATAATAGAATAGAGACAGTAGATCTACCTGGTCTGTCAAAATATAATAGAGACAGTAGATCTAGCTGGTCTTTCATAATATAATAGCGACAGTAGATCTAGCTGGTCTTTAATAATATAATAGAGACAGTAGATCTAGCTGGTCTGTCATAATATAATAGAGACAGTAGATCTAGCTGGTATGTCATACAATAGAGACAGTAGATCTAGCTGGTCTGTCATAATATAATAGAGGCAGTAGATCAAGCTGGTCTGTCAAAATATAACAGAGACAGTAGATCTAGCTGGTCTGTCATAATATAATAGAGACAGTAGATCTACCTGGTCTGTCATAATATAATAGATACAGTAGATCTAGCTGGTCTGTCATAATATAATAGAGACAGTAGATCTAGCTGGTATGTCATACAATAGAGACAGTAGATCTAGCTGGTCTGTCATAATACAATATAGACAGTAGATCTTGCTGGTCTTTGATAATACAATAGAGACAGTAGATCTACCTGGTCTGTCATAATATAATAGAGACAGTAGATCTAGCTGGTCTGTCATAATATAATAGAGACAGTAGATCTAGCTGGTATGTCATACAATAGAGACAGTAGATCTAGCTGGTCTGTCATAATATAATAGATACAGTAGATCTAGCTGGTCTGTCATAATATAATAGAGACAGTAGATCTAGCTGGTCTGTGATTTTGTAATAGAGACAGTAGATCTAGCTGGTCTGTCATAATATAATAGAGACAGTAGATCTAGCTGGTCGGTCATATTATAGAGACAGTAGATCTAGCTGGTCTGTCATAATACAATAGAGACAGTAGATCTCGCTGGTCTGTCATAATATAATAGAGACAGTAGATCTAGCTGGTCTGTCATAATATAATAGAGACAGTATATCTAGCTGGTCTGTCATAATATAATAGCGACAGTAGATCTAGCTGGTCTGTCATAATATTATAGAGACAGTAGATCTAGCTGGTCTGTCATAATATAATAGAGACAGTAGATCAAGCTGGTCTGTCAAAATATAACAGAGACAGTAGATCTAGCTTGTCTGTCATAATATAATAGAGACAGTAGATCTACCTGGTCTGTCAAAATATAATAGAGACAGTAGATCTAGCTGGTCTTTCATAATGTAATAGCGACAGTAGATCTAGCTGGTCTTTCATAATATAATAGAGACAGTAGATCTAGCTGGTATGTCATACAATAGAGACAGTAGATCTCGCTGGTCTGTCATAATATTATAGAGACAGTAGATCTAGCTGGTATGTCATACAATAGACAGTAGATCTAGCTGGTCTGTCATAATATAATAGATACAGTAGATCTAGCTGGTCTGTCATAATATAATAGAGACAGTAGATCTAGCTGGTCTGTGATATTGTAATAGAGACAGTAGATCTAGCTGGTCTGTCATAATACAATAGAGACAGTAGATCTTGCTGGTCTTTGATAATACAATAGAGACAGTAGATATACCTGGTCTGTCATAATATAATAGAGACAGTAGATCTAGCTGGTCGGTCATATTATAGAGACAGTAGATCTAGCTGGTCTGTCATAATACAATAGAGACAGTAGATCTAGCTGGTCTGTCATAATATAATAGAGACAGTAGATCTAGCTGGTCTGTCATAATATAATAGAGACAGTAGATCTTGCTGGTCTGTGATAATACAATAGAGACAGTAGATCTAGCTGGTCTTTCATAATATAATAGCAACAGTAGATCTAGCTGGTCTTTCATAATATAATAGCGACAGTAGATCTAGCTGGTCTGTCATAATATTATAGAGACAGTAGATCTAGCTGGTCTGTCATAATATAATAGAGACAGTAGATCTAGCTGGTATGTCATACAATAGAGACAGTAGATCTAGCTGGTCTGTCATAATATAATAGAGGCAGTAGATCAAGCTGGTCTGTCAAAATATAACAGAGACAGTAGATCTAGCTGGTCTGTCATAATAGAATAGAGACAGTAGATCTACCTGGTCTGTCAAAATATAATAGAGACAGTAGATCTAGCTGGTCTTTCATAATATAATAGCGACAGTAGATCTAGCTGGTCTTTAATAATATAATAGAGACAGTAGATCTAGCTGGTCTGTCATAATATTATAGAGACAGTAGATCTAGCTGGTATGTCATACAATAGAGACAGTAGATCTAGCTGGTCTGTCATAATATAATAGAGACAGTAGATCTTGCTGGTCTGTGATAATACAATAGAGACAGTAGATCTAGCTGGTCTTTCATAATATAATAGCGACAGTAGATCTAGCTGGTCTGTCATACATAAGGGAACATTTTGACATTTGCTGTATGGTTAGTGAGAAAGTCCATATTGCAAATGTACGGTCCCTTACTAGACGTCCGAAATCATTTGTAAAATTTGCGGACGGCGTCGGGCCGAGCGGCAGGGCCGGACCTACCGGGATGTCATCAAATGAACTTTGTCGGACATTCGGTTTCCGTTTTATAAAATAATCAAATTTTGGTCATTTTTCCGCTGTCCCGGAAAATCCCACAAGAGGGCATAAGCAATCATATTGGGATTGGACAAAACATCACGAATCACGACGGGGCCTTATCTCGAAAACTGAAAATATTTCAAAGCCGAAACTTGGTGAGCGTAGGTTTGGCATAATGGGCACTTGGCCCCGAACAAGATGGCGTCTAGGCCTCAACGGTTTTTGAGTTATGGCCATTTATCTGGGATTAAAGGTCCAAAATTAAAATAGAGAAATTATTTTTCCACTTCACGTCAAAGTCAAGGAGCCTCCGGTGTCAATAAAAAAAGAACCAGCCATTTATCTATTGTCATTTAAGAGAAATCGTACAATGACAGATTGGTGATGTTCAAAGATAGGTGATTTTTTTTTCAACGGTTACAGATCCAGTTGCAGGGTGATCATACGAATCTTTTTAAAGTGTGTTGCGGAGCTCTGCGAGATTTCTGTGATTTTCTATGATTTTCTGAAATAATACACACTCACTAAACCCTCCGTACATAACTCAGTTCTTAACGTAAAGACTTAAAACTCAGGATTCTGTAAAGGCATACCCCAATCAGGATATGAGTTTATTTATATGAGTTTACAGCTTCCTGTGCCAACCGGAAGGGTTAAAAAGGTCAGATCTTTTCAAAACTTCATATGTGTGATTAGGCAACCCCCATAAACTGTAAGTCAGTAATTTCTCCCAACAGATGTCAAAGAATAGCTCTCTCTCTCACACACACACACACAGAAACACACACACAGCAAGGATGGAGTGACAAAGTGCGGTGCTTAAAGACACACAAAGCCTATGTTCTCTAGGCCGTGCCGAGTACAACGAGATGCCCCGCTTGACCGTAGCTCGCTCGGTCTAAGCACAGCGACCATTAGAAAAGTAGGCCCAAACTGAAGCCTGCCCCACAACGTCATTTGCTTTTGGGTGACAGTGAGAGAACCGTTAGGGTGAGAAGCACAATTTGACCTCAGGTACGTTCCTAAGGTCCTCCCGATCTGTGCAAGCATAACCTTGACCGTGTGGCATTAACCCTTAATAGTTAAAAGAAGGTGTTTACTTCAAAGAGTTTGCATTGACTTCTCTCCCCATAGGAATACATTGCCTGCACCTCTAAATTCAACCTGAAGCCTATGTGGGTTATGAATGCCTTATGAACCTGTCTTCTATGACAGTCCATCAGACCACTATGAGGTCTACCTGTGTCGATTCTAAGCTTCCTGGACCAACCGGAAGTGGTTAAATTGACCCAAAAGGTGTTTTGATGTACATAACCTTCAAAGGTGAAAATGACTACATTCAACCCTGTGTAGATCAGTCAATTCTTAACTTAAAGACTTAAAACTCAGGATTCTGTAAGAGGCTACCTCAGTCAAGACATGTGTTTACCTATAGCTTCCTGTGCCAACTGGAAGTGCCTTTAATTGGGTCACACTGTCTGTTTTGAAGGGTTAAAAAAGTCACATCTTTCCAAAACTTCATATGTGTGACTAGGTAAACCTCCTGAACTGTACATCTGTCATTTCTCCCAACAGATGTCAAAGAAAAGCTCTCAAACACACACGAATACATTGCCTGCACCCCTAATAATATAATAATAATATATGCCATTTAGCAGACGCTTTTATCCAAAGCGACTTACAGTCATGTGTGCATACATTCTACGTATGGGTGGTCCCGGGAATTGAACCCACTACCCTGGCGTTACAAGCACCATGCTCTACCAACTGAGCTACAGAAGGACCACTAAATTCAACCTGAAGCCTATATGGGTTATGAATGCCGTATGAACCTGTCTTTGGTAACAGTCCATCAGGCCAGTATGAGGTCTACCTGTGTTGATTCTAAGCTTCCTGGACCAACCGGAAGTGGTTAAAATCGCCCTAAACGTGTATATCCATACCCTGCCTGCAGTTTGATAGACATAGTGCATTCAACCCTGTGTAAATCAGTCAATTCTTAACGTAAAGACTTAAAACTCAGGATTCTGTAAGAGGCTACCTCAGTCAAGACATGTGTTGACTTATAGCTTCCTGTGCCAACCGGAAGTGCCATAATTGATGTCTCAGGGGCTGTTTCGAGAGGTTAAAAAAGTCAGATCTTTCCAAAACTTCATATGTGTGATTAGGCAGCCCCCATTAACTGAAGTTTTATGGGAAAAATTACTGATTTACAAAGGAAAACTAAATCACACACACACACAGCTTGGAAGTAGGGACCCATTGGGGTGCGTAGAGACATACACTGCCTGCATTAGTTAACTTTGTTGGAACTTTTAAAGAACCGTCAGACCAAGAGTTCCGAAACTTTAGAATCCTGTTCTAGACCTCAGGTCGATAGTGCGTGGTGAGTTACGTGGCTCTAGAAGGTTCTCGGACCGAGAAACAGCCTCGTACATTTGCAATGACTTCAATTAATTTTTGACTCACGAAAATGACTACATTTCGAATTGTCACAGAGTCGCAAGATTAGGTGCATTGCGACCGTCTCGGCCCATATAGACAGACCCCAACGTTTCTGTCCGATAGCTCATTCAAGGACCCTGTAGCAAGTCATGGAAAAAAGTGGATTTTCAGCACCAATTGGGGTTTTGCTCGGACACCAAATGACCGATCGAGCCGAAACTTGGGATTCGGGGTCGCCTAAGCTAGGCCTACACATAACATAAGAAATGGACCCGCAGCTAGAACGTAACTACATTTTTTATGTTTTTTTTATGGTTTGAACCCAAAGGTGTTGTGAATTTTGGGCCAGCTCTGAAGTATGTGATAGTTGGCTACTAAACGAGTTGGAAAAAGTAGGTTTGGTGTCAGTTTGTATCAGTTTGGTGTAAGAATGATATCTAATTGACTGATGGACGGTGACTTGCTGGTGACTCTTGTCCATTTGCAATATGTTTAAACAGTGAGGTACCATCACCAAAGTGACATTCTGAAATCAACCCTAACGAGCGATTGAGATGAACCAGAATCACTGCCCAGCCATCCCGAGTTCATCGGGCCAGTCAATTTTGCATTTCTGTAGGATTTTTGAGCATGTCAAATTTCTGATGGTAAATGCCCATTGAACCATATTGCAAATGCACGTGCACTTGCAATATGATTCAACAGTGAAAAAACATCACCAAATGGACATGATGAAATCAACACAACGAGTGATGGAAAGAAACAACTATCACTGCCAGGCCATCCTGTGTTCATCAGGCCAGACAATTTTGCATTCCTGCAGGATTTTTATAGCATGACAAATTTGTGATGGTACCTGCCCATTGAACCATATTGCAAATGCACAGTGACTTTGCAAAAGTGAGAAAACATACACAAATGGACATAATGAAATCAACACAACGAGCGATGGAAAGGAGCAACTATCACTGCCAGGCCATCCCGAGTTCATCAGGCCAGTTAATTTTGCATTTGGCATTTGGCCCCTAAAAAAAGGGACTTTTGACTTCCTATGAAATCATATTGCAAATGGACAAATCATATAATAATAATAATAATATATGCCATTTAGCATATTCCTTATGCACATGTAAAAAAAAAAATATGATAATAAAATTGGACAAAAGTATATTCATACAGTTCTTACACATGTGTAATTGACAAAAAAATCGAAAGAATTTCGAAAAACGGTCCAGCAAGCACTTTTTTAAGGGGTGATAAGTTTTTGACAAAATGTTGCTTTTGGATGTTGACTTGGGTTACATTTCCAATATGAAAAACCAAGGTGGAACGCATTCGACACCTGTTGGATTTTTAAAGTGTTACAACTGGCAATTGCCATATGGCATTTGCAATACACTTTGCATGAATCAACGCCGAATTGGGTGGTATTGGACATCGTGTACATGGTTTGTCCGATGCCAATGACTTCCCATTAATTTTTGTCCAATTCAGGGGGTATTCCCTTACTTATTTCAAAGCGAGGGCACATATTTCAGCCTTGTGGGAAGAAACGGACAAAGAGTTGACAAAAAGCTTACAGCACCTGGTATTCCCAGGAGGTCTCCCATCCAAGTACTAACCAGGCCCGACCTTGCTTAGCTTCCGAGATCAGACGAGATCAGGCGTACTCAGGCCGGTGTGGTCGTAAGCGAGAAACTACCTCTTGGTGCACTATATAAAGTCAAAGTGAGTGTGATTAACAGCTGTTGCATTTTCACCATGTAGATAAGCATCTTTGTGTCACTCAAAAAGTGGAAGAAATTGCATATACTGCAGCCATAATTTGTAGCACAGATTGTTGGATGAAATACAAACTAATCTTCCTTACTTATTTCAAAGCGAGGGCACATATTTCAGCCTTGTGGGAAGAAACGGACAAAGAGTTGACAAAAAGCTTACAGCACCTGGTATTCCCAGGAGGTCTCCCATCCAAGTACTAACCAGGCCCGACCCTGCTTAGCTTCTGAGATCAGACGAGATCAGGAGTACTCAGGCCGGTGTGGTCGTAAGCGAGAAACTACCTCTTGGTGCACTATATAAAGTCAAAGTGAGTGTGATTAACAGCTGTTGCATTTTCACCATGTAGATAAGCATCTTTGTGTCACTCAAAAAGTGGAAGAAATTGCATATACTGCAGCCATAATTTGTAGCACAGATTGTTGGATGAAATACAAACTAATCTTGCCTACTTATTTCAAAGCGAGGGCACATATTTCAGCCTTGTGGGAAGAAACGGACAGAGTTGACAAAAAGCTTACAGCACCTGGTATTCCCAGGCGGTCTCCCATCCAAGTACTAACCAGGATCAACCCTGCTTAGCTTCTGAGATCAGACGAGATCAGGCGTACTTTTTTTTTTTTTTTTTTTTTTTTATTATAAAAAGTTTCAATTACAATATTTTATCAAATGTACAATACACAAAAAACCAAGACTAACATAGGCAGGTGAACAATTCACCCCCTATCAAATCAAAGAACTCAAATAAATAAAACAAAAACAAATAAAAACATAACATAGATCCTAATCTCACAAAACAGGCATGTTGAAATCAACTCACCAAACAACTATAAAAACCAAACGGAAATTAACATACCAATACTTTCAAAAATTATAAGTAATTCTTCCACCATCCACCCTTGAAATCAACCCACTCCCCTCCACAAAAGCTTCATCAAAACATTCACTTCCATAACAATGAAACATATCTATATGCTTCTTAAACAATACTACAAAAATATCCCACACCCTTACCCTCTTCCCCTCAAAAAAATCATAATTCCTCCTACAAAAAATAGCATACCTCACAAAACTCAAAGCAATATTCAACAAAACAACATTAACACCCTCACATTTACCAGCCACGCCAAATAACACCAATTCATTCCACACATATCTCTTCAAAATATCACCCTTCCAGTTTCTATGTATCATTCCCTTTACCTTACAAAAGAAATATTTTAACTCCTCACATTCCACAAACAAATGTATTAAATTTTCCGGTAACTCACCACATAGATCACATTCTCTTTTTATTTCCCTATTGATTTGATGTAACACCACCTTTGTATATATACGATTATGCCTTATTTTAAAATCGTTACTTTCACATTCCATACTATTATATTTTACATTTAAAGTTTTCCATATCTTTTTTACATCCAAAGTTGGAAAAATTACTTTCCAAACTTTCTCCGCAGCTGGCCTTTTTACATTTTTCTCTACCATTATTTTATAGAATTTTTTCACCGGGATACTAGATAAATGAGCCTTCTCCTTACTGTTACCAATAAATAAATTAGGAAAGACAAATAAATCTTCTCTAACAACTTCACTATTTATTAAATCCACCCATGTGTTTGGTATACTTTCTTTTATCTTCTCGTACATATTCTTCACTGTTCCCCTACCCACCTCTACATCCCATTCATGGATGGTGTCAAAAATAGCTTCTTCAGGAAAAAAACCTGGAATTACCTCATATGTGAAATCTTTTATCTGTCTAAGACCTGCACTCATGAATACTTCACTATATAACACCTTTTCATTCTACTTAATTTTCTCATTCAAAAAAACAGGATGATTCATGATTAGGTCAATATGCCCACACTCATAATACACATTAGGCAACAACTCTGCCCATGCATTTAGCACTTCTTTATAAAAATCTGGTATCTTTTCACACATTTTCCTTTTAAGACCCATCAACAAACCATTATCTTCACATCCACCACTCTCATCCAAATAGACTTTGAAAAATTGTTTCCAGCCATAATCTAAGCTGTCATACAAATATTTCTTTACTGTTTTTATCCTAATAGCTTTTCTTTTAATGTCAAAATCTACAAGTTTTAAACCTCCATCATCATAGTCTGCTATCAATGTTTTCTGCGCAATTCTAACACCTTTACCATCCCATATAAAATTAGACACCACATTATTCAATTCATTTATAACCCACTCTGGCATGTCTAGAACTCCCAATTATTTGTAAGGGTTGGGTTCATTTATAAATGTATGCACACATGACTGTAAGTCGCTTTGTATAAAAGCGTCTGCTAAATGGCATATATTATATTATTATTATTATTATAGAACTCCCAAAATATACACAAGTTTAGATGATACCAAAGCATTTACAACAATTACTTTACCTTTTAACTTTAATTTTCTATTTTTCCAGAAATTCAAAGTTAGCTTGATTTTATTGAGAATCCCCGTCCAAGTTATATCCCTTGCCTCTTTCTCCTTTACACCAATATTTACTCCCAGCACCTTCATAAAATCCTTAGCTACCTTAAATGGAATCTCACACTTATTTGCATTAATATCCCCAAAAAACATAATTTCTGTCTTCTCTATATTAACTTCAGCCCCTGATGCCTTACAGTAGATATCTAGAATTTTCATAATGCTTTCAATGCTACCTACATCCTTCACAGTAAAAGTAGTGTCATCAGCATACTGATGTATAACACTGACATCACCACCTGGGATTCCAACACCCTCACCTCTTTGTCTCCAAGTATTAAAACAGCTAAAGGTTCCGTAGAAACACTGTACAATAGAGCTGACAAAGGACAACCTTGCCTTACTGACCTCTCTATAGGGAATGTATCTGTTAACACTCCGTTACATTTAACACAACTTTTTGCTCCACTATACAACAAGTTAATCCAAGATACAAATTTTGGCCCAAAACCAAACCTCTCCAAAGTCTGTAGCAGAAAACTATGTTCCACTTTATCAAAAGCTTTCTTAAAATCTAAACTTAAAACTATACCACCTTCATTTTTCATATGATTAACAACATCTCTAATTGTACAAATTATATCTGCAACATCTCTTCCAGGTATTCCGTAGGCTTGTGTTGATGTAATAATACTTCCAATCACCTTTTTCATCCTATTAGCTAAAACTTTAGTCAGTATTTTATAATCTGAATTTAGAAGACTAATAGGCCTATAATTTTCTAACTTTAACCTACTGCCTCTATTTTTAAATAAGACGGTTAACATACCAATTGACATAGACTCAGGGATTTCCTTATTCTCTTCCATATACTGAAAAACCTTCAATAAAATGGGTGCCAAAATATCCACAAAAACTTTATAGAATTCATTTGTTAAACCATCCAACCCTGGACTTTTATTTCCTTGAGTATTCTCAATTGCTTCCTTGATTTCTATAATTGAAATCTCTTCATCACACATCCTTCTATCTGTCTGAGATACTTTGGCACTGATTTTCTCAACACTTTTTCAACACACACTTTATCTACATCATTCTTTTTATAAAGATTTCTGTAAAAAGATTCAACTGAATCTACGATGTCAACAAAATCATTTACCTTTACACCTTTTTCATTTTCCAATTCCACAATATAACTCTTAAATTGCTTTCGTTTTTCAAGCCCCAGAAAAAAGGAAGTACATTTTTCTCCCTCCAAGGCATACTGTGCCTTACTCCTAACAATAGCACCTAAACATTTCTTTTTTTCATAAAACCCTAGCTCTGCATGGATTTTCAAATAGTTCACTACATCATAGTCTGGATCAGCATCGGCCTTTTCAAGTTCATGTAACATCCTATTTCTAAGCATTTTTTCTTTCAACTTATCTACACGGTTACGATTTTTGGAATACCTAATACTCCTGTTTTTTACTTTAACCTTCACTTCCTCCCACCATAAACACACATTCTCTTTTAACAGTACATTAGACATTTCACCTTCGATACATTCAACAATTTCCTTTATATAACTTTCCTCCTTTAACAGACTGGCATTTAAACACCAGACACCTCCCCCTCTCATCTCCACAGCAAAACCTATCTGAAATGACATTACTGCATGATCACTGTATGCTGTAAAGTTATATGACATCTTCTGAACCTGCTGTATCACATCTTCTTTTACTAAACATAAATCAATTCTGCTTTGTTTTAGTTCATTTAACACCACCTGCCTTCTCGAAAACACTCTTCTATTTAAATTTTCAGCCCTCCATATATCTACAAGATTCTCATTTTTCATTAATTCCCATAAAGCATTTCTAGACGAATCATGTCTGAAGCTATCACATCTCGAGACATCCATTCTAGTGCACTTCACGTTAAAATCTCCTACCAGTATACAATTTTCTGAACACAGTGTTCTTAGGTTATTAAACATATCTCTCCTTTCCGATTCAATATTCGAAGCATAAACGTTAATTAAACGAAAAATGACATTTTGCACTTCAAACTCAATAACAATAAGTCTGCCCTGATTATCTGCATATACCTGTTTGACATTTTGAACCACATCATTTTTAACCAAAATAGCCACTCCACATGTTTTTTCACTTCCATGACTACAAAATATTAGCTCAGACCATTTGCTCTTAATCTCTAACATTTTGGAGTCTGTCCAATTAGTCTCTTGAAAACACCACATGTCAGCTTTCACAGACACCAAAACCTGCTCCAATTTGTTCATATTTCTCAGACTGTTCCCATTTAGTGATGCAACTTTAACCATTGTTAATGTATGTAGAAATATAGTCAAAGAAAAATACGTCATTTCAAAATAGACTTTTTCTTTTTTCCAGATCCCATCACCTCCCTAGCTTTCGTCAATGATCTCTTATTTCTAGAAAACAACTGAAAATCCTCACTATCTATTTCTTCGTCCGACTCATGACTTGGACTTATGAGAGGAGCAACATTCAAGCCTTTTGTAAAATGCGCTTTAACCGTGCCATCAACTCCAGTGGACCCAGCCCTCTCTTTGGTGTTATTTTCACACAGGCTTAAAGCAGGTTCAGGCACCTGAGAAGCACCTTGCACCATCTCTACCTGTGTATCTAATTCACCAATCCTGTGCTGCTGTTCCACAGTGTCAGCAGCAGAGACCAAGACTGCGTCTCGAGTACTGCCAGAAGGAATTACAAACTCTCCAAACACATCTATAGTTGTCTCTGCAATAACCTGCGACACACTTTCCATATCACTCTCTTCCCCTCTCTCCATAGCCACACTATCGTCATCTTCTTCAGTAATGACGTCCATTGTTTGCAGAAATAAGACATCACTCATCTTCTTACATTTACATCTGCCCTTAGGTCTGTCACACCTTCTACACATATCACCAATGTTCGAACATTCCCTGGCATAATGCCCTTGTTCACCACATTTATGACATACAAATTCTGGACATTCTTTAAGTATGTGTCCCGGTTGAATACAAAGTCTACATACTTTAACTTGGTTATCGTGGATCACTCGGAAATATTCAAATCCCTCGACTGTATTGAACTTTGTTGAGTAAGGCAATGATTGCACACTGTCCGTAAACTTCACTTTACAAAATCTCGTCCCATCCACAATGTCCGTTCCTGGCCACATCCTCCTCTTGATTGGTGTTGTCGCATTCACTTTCCATCCATCTAATTTCTCATATATTTCCTCGTCCGTAATATATGCCGGCAAGTTCAAAAAGGACACCACAAGTTCATCGTTCCCCAGTTCTTTCGCCATGACTTGACAGCTCTTTATTTTTAGCCCGTCTATTAGTTTTTCTTTACCCCTCTCATGTGACATGGTTATTTCGTACTTATTTCTGTCTTTCGTTCTACATCCCAAAATCGTTCCGCATACTTCTTTGATTCCTCTCAGCAATTCCATCGTTGTTATTTTTTCTTCACCAATAACTTCCACGTTCACTGTCAGTACTTTCTCATATTTTCTCCTCCTCAACTCTTCATTCGACGCTCTTTTTTTCCGTTGTCCATTCTCGTTGTTGTTGTTATTCTTGATGTCGAAGCCATTGAATCCATCCGGTTATTTTACGTAGAATCCCCCAAACAGCTCACGCCGTTGGGGATTAAAACGCAACTATTTACAATGAACTACACTCCCAACACAAACTCCTTCACTTAAAGTATGTGATTCAACAAAAACCAAAACAATTTTTTTCTCTCCAAACAATTCAAACACCTGCTGCTCACTCACTTCCTGAAACTTCCAAAAAGGGGCGTACTCAGGCCGGTGTGGTCTTAAGCGAGAAACTATCTCTTGGTGCACTATATAAAGTCAAAGTGAGTGTGATTAACAGCTGTTGCATTTTCACCATGTAGATAAGCATCTTTGTGTCACTCAAAAAGTGGAAGAAATTGCATATACTGCAGCCATAATTTGTAGCACAGATTGTTGAATGAAATACAAACTAATCTTGCTTACTTATTTCAAAGCGAGGGAACATATTTCAGCCTTGTGGGAAGAAACGGACAGAGTTGACAAAAAGCTTACAGCACCTGGTATTCCCAGGAGGTCTCCCATCCAAGTACTAACCAGGCCCGACCCTGGTTAGCTTCTGAGATCAGACGAGATCAGACGAGATCAGGCCTACTCAGGACGGTGTGGTCGTAAGCGAGAAACTCTCTCTCGGTGCACTATATAAAGTCAAAGTGAGTGTGATTAACAGCTGTTGCATTTTCACCATGTAGATAATTATCTTTGTGTCACTCAAAAAGTGGAAGAAATTGCATATACTGCAGCCATAATTTGTAGCACAGATTGTTGAATGAAATACAAACTAATCTTGCTTACTTATTTCAAAGCGAGGGCACATATTTCAGCCTTGTGGGAAGAAACGGACAGAGTTGACAAAAAGCTTACAGCACCTGGTATTCCCAGGCGGTCTCCCATCCAAGTACTAACCAGGCCCGACCCTGCTTAGCTTCTGAGATCAGACGAGATCAGGCGTACTCAGGCCGGTGTGGTCGTAAGTGAGAAACTAACTCTCGGTGCACTATATAAAGTCAAAGTGATTGTGATTAACAGCTGTTGCATTTTCACCATGTAGATAATTATCTTTGTGTCACTCAAAAAGTGGAAGAAATTGCATATACTGCAGCCATAATTTGTAGCACAGATTGTTGAATGAAATACAAACTAATCTTGCTTACTTATTTCAAAGCGAGGGCACATATTTCAGCCTTGTGGGAAGAAACGGACAGAGTTGACAAAAAGCTTACAGCACCTGGTATT